>NW_010409883.1:123857-146877 GCF_000710305.1 Buceros rhinoceros silvestris
CAGCACCCACACGTACAACAAACCTAAATACCCCACAATCCCTCCCGCCAAAACTGGCTCTTGTGCCACACTAACTGCTCCTGGAGGGAATACAGCAAGAAATTGATTGTCGTCTTCTCAAGGTGGGGGAAAGGTGGCAGCTCTGACACCAGCCTAGAAGGAAAAAGGGGGCCAGAGAAAGAAAACTAGGAGACTGATTTGTCATTACTTCACACCTAAAACAAGTAGCAACTGTCAGAGCTTGCAGCACGGACTGTTTAGAAGGCACAGTAATTCTCCACGCATTTCCACAAGCTCCCCGGCCTGAGGCAGGATGATTAACAGCACTCCCTCACAGCTCTGTTACAAATGGGGAGATCACAACAGTGACAGATCGCTGTGGCTGAGACTCTCTTAGTTGCCAACAGCCTTCGGGAAGTTATAAATGCTGTGATTTCTTTCACCCACAGATAAGGTGTGTCAGCATCCCTGGCCCCAATTAGAAACCGCAAATAGAGCTTCAGGCAAGCAACTCTCCGCTGAGCAAAGGGTTAGAAGGTCAATCACCAACTAAGTCATAAATGTTTCACATAAACAAAAAAAAATTAAACCATTTTTAAAAATTTGTTTCTACTGAACTTGGAGTGTGTAGGACTGATCTACCCTCTCAGAAAGGACTAAGTTTGACGACGCTTTGTCCCTAGCACATCCCCTCCTGATCCTAAAAACCTCTGAACTCTACTAAGAGTAATCTAAATTCCTAGAGGCATCCTGATAACTGAAGGCAAGTCATTCATGCCATCCTCTAGAACATCAAGGCCAGCTTTCAGATGTCTTCCCTGCTCTGAAATCCTTGCAAATTCAATTTGCATGCTTAATTAGCATCTCTGCCCTCATGCCACGTTGTTTACGAGAAGCACTCCTCATTACACAGTTACACGTCTATATTCTTCTGCTCTGAGTATACACTGCATTTTAGTTCTGGAATTTGTTTCTCTTGCTGGTTTGGGTGCAAGACACACACATCGACACTTTGAAGAGTCAGCTTACTACGTTCAGATGTTTTGCTCAGTTATATCTGTGATCCGAGTTCTTGAAATTCCTCTCAATAAAACTTTTCTGAAATACCTAAAATCCACCATAGCTGCATCTGTGCAATTGTGAAAAGCCTTTTGATCTCAGAAGTAGAAATGACCCTGGAAGCTCATGCAAACTTAAAAGGTAAGACATGGAATGGAGGAATGGAGGGTAGGAAAGCTGAAATCTGAAAGCTGCATCAAAAGAATGACTTTTTTTTTTTTTTTAATGAGCACTCGTACCTGTTTTCTGCCCTTTTTATCTGGCCACGGATGTACAGCATCTGTCTACCTGCAGCTCTGCTCTGCCTCCAGTGCTCTCTCATGCACACATGGTCCAGGCACGCAAGGGCAATGGGGCGGACACTCTCAAAGGTGCTGGAAGAATTAAAAGATATCACACAAGTAATGCATTGATGTACTGCAAGAGGCAATTATTAAGTACCATTAATGTATTCTCCTTGGTATAGGTTAGTCAACTTTTTGTGTCCACTACGGATCAGGAACAGTTGCTTGGGAGACAAATTTAACAAAATCTGAAAACAGCCCAGATGCTGTGTGACACCGCTGAGGAAACAGCACCGGAAAAGCTTGTATGGCAAAATCATCAGAGCAAGCCTGCAAACTGAAAAGTAACCCTGTCCCTTTAATATTCTAAGTGCACCACACACAAATACAACAGTACAACACAAAGTGTGCACTGAACACCATGCAATCCCTGAAAGAGTGATGTCCATGGTGGAAGGGGGTTTTCCAGTGATTCCCTCACCCAGGAGGTACACGAGCTCTAATGGGGTTTCTCTGATGACGTGACACAGCACACGAGTAATAAAGGGGCAGGCTCAACACCCATCCAAGCCCTGACACTGCGTCAGCAGCACACAGCATGGGCTGAGAGCAGCCTAAACCTTCCTCTAGCTTACACCTTCAGTTTTTAGAAATCCAGGGGTTATAGGCTCCCACATGGGTTGGGTAAAAATGAGTCTTTGCAGAGACCAAGAATTTTTCATGCTGGGCCCTGTTACTGATGCTCTTGTTCCTCCAGCAATCAATAAAATACATTCCTCACAAGTAGCCATGCTTTACAAATCAAAGGCATGACCCTTGTGCCCAGCAGTGGGGGACAGTGGAATGAGAAAACAGGGTAAAAGGCAGGGAAGATGGAACAAGAGGATTGATAAAATTAATGTCAGGAGAGCACCTGCTTTCATGGCCCAAGCACCCAGCTATTTCCATCGTTCAAAACAGTGGCACAAGCCTTCAGGACCATGCCTGCCCAATTACCACGACCATGCCTGCCCTATTATCACGACCATGCCAGCATGGCAAACCTAACTTTCGCATGAATGATTCCCTTTTCTAAATCCCTCTCTTCCTTTGCTTGCAATGCCATTGTTTCTGTAAGATCTCATTACATATTAAAAACCATTCACCCATTCATTCTGATTCCAGATGGGAAATACCAGCTATACGGGGGCTGACAGAATGAGATTTTATTCACAGGGCTTAACATTTCACTCATGTTTCCAACTTCACCCCGGTTTTCAAAGCAAGGAAAAAAGAAACAGCCTGGCACTCACCCATGCTAACAGTCTACCTGACTTTTTCCAGAACTGCAATTGAATTCTGTGACTACTTAGATTAACCAAGGGTCTGACTCTTCAGTTGTCACCTCTCCCCTCTGCCAGCGGCATTTTCCAGCCAGCTTTCCTTTCATGCCTTTTCATCTCCTTCAGTTTCAAGCAGGAGGGCTATTCCTCAACCAATGCAGCAGGCTTAATCACGATGCAGCCTCCTGTGACTATCAGTCATGAAGCTCAAACAAGGATACCGATGATAAGCATATTAACTACCATGTGAGAATTTTAACTGTTTCAGAGTCTTCTGCACCAGAGCTCTGCCTGGTGTGTCTCCGTAAAACAGAATGGCCACATATACTGTAGCTTTACAGCCCTGTTCACTCTAGGCTGCTTACGTCAGACACAAACATACGTGGCTGCAATTCTACACAGGACCTTACTCTTTCTTCTTCTTTCCCTGCCACCGTCCTGCATCATGACTCTGGTAGTCACTCAATGGAAACGAACAGCACTTAGAGTTCCAACCCCTTGACCTGAGCTGGTTGGAGAACCCCATACTACCCAATTTCTCCGCTCTCTCTAAGGAAATGGATCAATAATATATTTTCAACAACATGAAAGGTAAGTCTGCGAAAAGACAAATATCCGCCTTCATATCACAAGGCTATTATGTCAATTTAGTGCCTCAGGTCCCCAGGCAAGTTTCCTATGTGATAAGAAAAGCTAATTACCAGCCAAGGCTTGAGCATACTTACACTTTAGCTGTGCAAAACAATCACTCTGAATCAAGATGCTCTATTAAAACAAACAACGCTTTCAAACTTGAAAAAAGTAGTTACTGGACAAAAGGGTAATTTATATAGCAAATCACATATCAATAATATGTTTTTAAAACAGTATGTTGCTGTGATTTTACACAGCACAAAGCATACTTGCAAAGAGGCCATCCTTGTCAGTATGCGAGATGCTCACTTCTGGAAATACACACATAAAAAGAAGATTCAGTTATAGATGGAAATATTTTCCATACGATATTTTTATTAGCATCTCTTAAAACCAAAGCTTGAATAGAATATACTTTCTTGCATACATTTGCATACGTCCTGTACAACTGCTGCCTGTCACCTTGTCAATAGAGTAAAACTGAGACATCTATGATTGAGATCTGGCAGGACCCAGCACCCTGGGGAGGGAACACAACACACAGAAACAAAATGCATGTCAAACTACATTGGTGTGACGTGAGCTCTTTAAGGTCTTTCCAACCAGTCGGGTCCTCCTGATGTTTAGCAGATAGCCAAAGCTTATAATGGAGGATTAATGGAGGACAGCTTTTCAGTGGGTATTGACCACCACGGTTCTGGTACCTCAACTTTCATCACTGCTCACAAGACAGACAGGCAGGTTTTATAGCCAACAGGGCTTCATATCACCTGTTCAAACACTTCTGCCTGTAAAAAGTAATAGGTTGAAGCAATTTGTATCTGCTAGTCTCAACAGGACCTTCAAGATTTCTTTTTAAATATTATTTCCTGCTCGACCAACATTTGCTTTTCTCTCCCAACATGTTAACACTTTTCAGAAGCTCAAATTCAGTCATTTACAAGCTTTTACTAAAAATCCACTTTACAACTAAAATCCACTTTATCTACTAAAAAAAAATAGTAATCCAGATTTAGTGATGTGTGCCCAGTCAGTCTTCTGTATACTCATGACAACTTAAAAAAACTGGAGCTATTTAATACTTAGGTCTACTGGGACTTGTATACAAATAAATCCATGAGAAAGCATCATCCTTATTTTCCTTCTTCCTTATGCTTGGCCATCTGTGCAACCCACTGCACAGCTAGAGAAAAAAAAAAAACAACAAAACAGAAAGGAGATGCTCTAAAATTAAAGGAAAACAGTCCTTTGGAGAAGAGTATTTTTGCTGGTGGTAGCATCCTTAGCAGAGAAAATCCTTTCGAGTTGAAGGAGGAAGTAACACTTATTTCAAGGGAGATTTGCCTTTATCCACATCTTGATGGAAACCTCCAGCACACAATCATAGCTCCAAAATGTCTTCACCACATTTGGCTCTTCACCACACTAACAGACATTTAGACTATTACTTTGCATAGAGAGGTTACACCATGGCCTTGTACGTTCATGAGGACGGAAGATAGTAAATTCATTGAACCAGTTTCGACTTTGTTTTTCCTGCTCATAACCACATTATCAGTTAGAAAAAAAAGAGGCCGTTCTTAAGCCTTTTAATTTTAAACAGTAGGGTGTTACTCACCAGAGACAATTTAATGATACCTTTCATGCCATCTGTACCAAGACTGCTGAATATAGCCACACCACTAATTGATTACTTTTTCTACTACCTTAAATTTCCCGTTTCTCCTATTTGAAGGAGGTATCAACCTACCCAAAAGACAGCTTGTTTAAGAAATTTTCTTAGTAAGTCGACCAATCTTAAAGAATTATGAACTGAGGAATCTTAATCGGACATTTACAAATGTTTACGTCATACTTCTTCCCCACTAAAACACAACTTGTTCTAGAAAAACAACATTTAGTCCAGTTCAAGGGGTTTTGTTTTCCCTGAAACCAGGTTTTAAAAACTATCATTTTAATCATCCATTTACTCCCTTTTTCCCCCCAGTTTCATTTGAAGGAACAGTTCATTTTTCCTGTATTACTATAAATTGCCTCATCAACTGCATCACCATAGGGACAACTCCAGCAAGCCATCCCCATGTACAGCTGCTCCCTCAGAGGAGCACTAGTCCCACAGCGCCTTCTTGGCACGCAGAGGGTTGTCTTCTACAGAGCATGGGCTTTCTCTGCACCACTCACTACTGTAAATCGGCTTCCCATTACTCCTCAGCTGAGAACACAGTAAACTAGAGACCATCTTTTCTCTCTCTGTTCATACTAAATCCAGTTGTTGAGACACAGCACAGAGCATTAGGCTTTAAAAAGGTTAGTGAGCCATTTCTGCAAAGGCAGTTTAGAGCCCTCTTCCTCAAGTAAGTTTTTCTCCGTGATTCTTTTTAGAAGGAAAATAATATCCTTTAAACTCCCAGCAAATGTGCTACAGGAGACAGCCTGGTTGCACCACTTGAGACCAGCACAAGGCAGACTTTTGCTCCTAGATGAACACCACTGCTTTCAAGGATTAAAGTTGGCATTGACCTGTCCCTCACCCTTACCAGCAGTAAAGTTAGCTGGCCCTCCAGCACCCTCTCCATTCAGCTCCCCAGCAAGGCCACAGGAGAGGGAGAGGTTTGTTAGATCTACATCAAGCCTAAATCACTACATGTGGTATTACCAATAAATTAAGAGTAATATGAAGAAGACGGTCCAGCAGTTTAAGCCTCTGCTTCTACTTGCAAGCAAACCTGTGACTCTTCACCTAGACAACACTCTTGCAGGAATATAAATTGCCACTGCAGAAGCAGTGAATATTTTTTCCATGTAGAACAAGCCAACTGTATTAAATACATAAAATATTCTAAGTTTCCACAGTGTGTCACATTTGGGAAAGCTTCCACCAAACAGATCTTCATTTCAGTATTTAAAGACACAGAAAATTTGGACATTGTCTTAGGTTACTCAGAAACAAGGATTTTTCTTTAGTCTGTAATTAAGGCAGAATTACTCTCCACTGCTGTCATCATATTAAGTTTCAGGTTTTATTGGAATTAGCCTCTACCTTATAGGCTTATCTCAGCTGTTTTGAGTGTAATAAACATAGATTTCAATTTCCCCACAGCCCAGTCTAACAGACTGTGGATCTTGCCCTACTAATACCAGGTACTCGATGGACGAGCTAAAGCATGTAAGAGAGGGGACTACGGTGACAAAAAGTCTGCTTGTCAATAATGATTCTAGTAAGATCACTGCTGCTTCTGCGTTGTTGCTTTCTTCCACAGGAGACTCCTCCAGTACCACAGCCTAAAAAAAATGCCGTAACTTCTCCACATGCTTGGCTGTGGTCCAGCCCTAAACCAGGTCAAATCAACATGCAGCCCAGCTGGGGAGTGACCCGCACAGATCTGCAGGCTGTGCTTGCTGACTCTCCTCAATCTTTGCTTGCCTCTGTGCTTTGCTTTCTCCCTCACTCCTCGTTAGCTCAGAAAGGCATCTCAAGTTTCACACCATATGCAGATTATGAGCATTTATTATGGGACCTGTAATCCAGAAGCATTGGCTATGGCTTGTACAATTTACAGGAAGAGGAATGTCTGAAGGATCTCACAAGGTGACCTGAATCCAGCCCTCCCACTAACATGATAAATGAATCCTATAAATGAAGATCAGAATGGCAAACATTTTCGCCTACGGGAAGCTCTGGAGCTGCTGCATTCCTTCTATCTGCTGCAGTCTCCTCTATTTTTAAAAGAAATTTGAAAACGAATTTTAAAATCTGCTTTTAGGAGTTCCATGCAACAGAAACATGCCAGACAGTTCCACGTTTCAATCCTAAATTAAAGGCCAAAGCAAAGCAGTTAGTTTGTGAAGACCCTTACTGTAGGTAACAGTGTGCCAGGGGTCTGGACCTTTGCCCCGCTCTGGGGAGGCAGGGTGGGTGCTCCCCAGGTCCAGGAGCCTGGCAGGTTCCGCCCAGCCTGCTGCTTACAGCCACCACTGAAGGGTCCTCCCCCAGCAACGCTCTCCAGCAGTTAAAGCACTCCTCAGATTCCTACACGTTATTCATACACGCTGGCTGGACATTGAGTATATCTACTACGCATCCCCTACGAAGTAGTGGATTTCGAAGAATCTGGGTGCAAGCGAACAATAAAACTCAAAAACTATTCCCCCCTATTTTGTCACAGATGGAAACTTTCTCTCAAGAACATCTACTCAGGCAAAAAAAAATTTTTCTCCTGAAGGTGTTCACCCAAAGACTGCCAACCGCCTTCTCCACCCCTTGCCCCAGGCAGCTTTGCGGCTCCTCAGTTTTACAATGACAGCGGTTTACTGAGTCAAAACCACGTCTACTGAATTTGAAAAGCTTATTAGAAAGACTTGTTTGCTTTTTTCATCATAATTTTTGTACTGTTTCATCATAACCTCTGCCTAATTAATCTTCTCATTTACTGTGCTCTATTATCCCAAACTTTTTCAGGAAATATCCATCAGGCAGACCTACAAGTGCTCCATGTGGGAAGACTGGAACAGTTAGTGACTACCCTACAATTATGCTCTGAAGTCAAAAGGGCTTCTTAACACAGGCTCACCAGCCAGGATCGGCCTCTCCAGAAACAGCCTGCTTTCAATGTCTGCTTCACACTTCCCAGTACCACTCACAAGAAATAAAACCAAGCAAAAAAAATTACAACATATAAACAATATGCAGCCTTTTGCGCTTTTGATTCTAAATAACAATTAGTTTAAAACATTCAAAAACCAAGCATTCTCCTTTGTAGAATAATTTGGGGAAAAGAGCATTACAGACTTATATTTTGGCCCATATTATTTTTCAAACTGCTCTACAACTCAAACATACAGATGTCATTTATAAAAACTTGAGTCACGCTGTCACACACTATTCAGCACAACCCACTATTACAAATGAAAAACACTTTCAACTGAACATGAGTTAAGTCTTTTGTTCCAAAAAGTAAGACAAGAAATTGCTTGCTCCTAAAATAACATTACCCAAACATCCCCTAGATTGAAATATAGCCATTCCCACATCTTATCACTACCTAGGAATGCAAACCAATTATGAAGTCATTTTAATTCAGATCTAAATGCTGGAGGAACAGTAAATACGAAATAAAAATAGCATTACTGAATAAACGCATGAAACACATAGGTTGTGCAATTATTTCAGCAATTGCAGACTAAACACTGAGTGAGCATCTGTGCTTTTACATAGCCTGCCAACCCAGGAGGACCTACAGGCTCAAAGCAGTCTACCGAACAAGGACTCTCAACGTTGGAATCTGAAAATAGGAACGTAAAAGAGCTTCAAAGGGAACCAGCCTCAGGTTTGACTTTAAAGAATGCAGTTCTCCACTTGCGTTGGTGCTACATTCATTCCCTGGTCTGTGAGAGTACATCAACTGGATCCTCAAGAATTTCCATGAAAGAGCTTCCATAAATAACTGCTTGGAAATCCAGCACAGTCACTCCCTCCACAAACACCCAGTTTCAGAGATGTGAGTAGCGTCTGTGGGATTAACACGTATGTAAAATGTTTATGAACATTAAGCAGGTTCTGCAACCTTCCCCACGATTTTATTGTGCGTCCTTTACTACACTAGTGTGGCATTCATCTGTCCAAACATTTCTTTTCCCTTAATTGTATTAGTGGTAAGAGAAGGAAAAGGTTCATGCATATCCCGATACGACAAGTTTCAAACACAAAAAAAGAGTCTTGTTTTATGACAAAAGACAACAAGCTCCCATATCCTTGTCAACTGTACAACTGGCTGGAATATCTCAATCCTGAGGCAGCTGGAAGGTAAAAATACAGGGTGACAGTGGCCTCCACATTAACGCTAGGTGCAAGGAACTGCAACACAGCACAGCCATATCAGCGTTTACCAGGAGCTAGCTGAGGCATTGCAATATTTTCATACACTAGGAGCAGAATAATTATGATATGCCAGACTTTGCAGCGTACTCTCTGCCAACATGGTAAACATAGCCTTTTCCAACAGTCTGAGGTTATTCAGTCCATTTTGCTACTGGTGCTAGATTGTTCCTGACAGGTTTTTTTTTTCCAATACTTCATCCAGCTTAGTTTCAGATGCTCCTAGACGGAATGTAATGATTTTGTTTGGAGATAATGCCCAAACTGAAGAGGTCTTAGTGTCTAAGAAGAAATTAAGTTTCGTGAACCCCAAAAGAAATACAACCTGGCTTTCTGCTGTTTTTAATTTCACTTAATCAGTCTTAGTCAGAGCCCCTTGTAAGTAGAAACTGATTGTACCCGATGCTTTCATGATGAAGCTTGTAATCCATTAGAAAGTCATCTGCGACCACAAAACTCAATTTACGTATGACCTTTTAAGCCATCCGATCAAATGCATGCCACATCATTTTGGTTAATGTCAGGACTGACCTGCAGACTAAGGAAGCTCATTAAGTGACACACTCAAGTGTACAAGCTGTTGTTTCTCTCTGAAGAGGGAGTATATTTCTCAGGGGTTCCTCTTCCATTCCCACATGAATCATACACTATGTCAGACATTTTATCTGCAGTCGTCATCTGCTTTTGAACTCTAGTATTAGGACAGACAATCAAGGATACAGCCATGGACGCATTAAAACATCCTGCTGAGCCAGTTGTGGGGAGATCCAACTGTTCTGTGATAACCAGCACTTCATGGCTTATGGTGAAAAGTAAGAAAACAATGTGAAGGCAGGGTATTATTGCACACGAAGTACGGCAAATGCCAGAAGAATGCACTGGACCAGTTTACTACCATCACTGTGAAACGATCTATAATCCTGCTCAGCATCTTTATTTACGGAACTTTATATCAAATACATCAGACCAATCAATTGCCTAACAGTGTTTCTAAATTAGTCTCCTTGAAAGATGTGACTTATTTTCTGAGAGGTGTGGCTCGCAACATAGTGAATTGTGCTGTTTTTTCCTCAGATAAGAGCCTAAAGCAAGCTGTCAGCGCTCCAACCACTTACATAACCGCCTAAAATGTCAGCAGCAAGCAAGTCAGGGGTTTATAGGGGCCATAGGATTCATAGTGCAAGAACGATACACTCAGAGTTGGTCACTGTATAGCCTGGAAAGAAAGAGTTATTGTCACTCATTTGCTAAGAAGGGCTCTTCTGCTTGGCTAAACCCAGAATGGACTCAGTTTAACTGTCTAGGCAGTTCCTTATCTCATCCAGCCACAACCAAGCGACTTCACAAATTTTCAAAGCAAAAAAGGACAGCCAATTAACTGCTGTGAGGGACACCAAAATAACTTCCTCAACAAAGTAAGGATTAAGAAAGTCCTGAGGGAAGATTTTGCATCTGAAAAAACCCTACCACTGGGTTGGAAGCCTAGAAGGGAGCCAAATTCCCAGATCTAGATCATCTTCCACAAGCACAACACCTAGATGAACATAAAGAACACAAAAGCCTTCACCAGGAAGTCCTGAACATGCTGGGAGGAGAGAGAAGCCCAGGGGGCTAACCAGACAGACGACACTATTACCGGTGCGGACTTTTTAATTTCTGTTTATCCCTGCCTTTGTTCCCTTTAAACTTCATAAATAAGTACCTGTATTTCTTTCTAACTGCTCTGAGGTACAGTTGATTTCTGCTTACCACCAAAACTTTCTGGGCACAGCAGCCATTAAAACTGGGGCTTTCATCTAAGGATGACTTTTCCATGGCCGAGGATGTAAAGAGGAGATACCCAGGCCCATCGCCCTCCCTGAGACCAGCACAGCAACAAGTGTAAGGCTCATCTTTCACCGTTTCCTAACAGCTTTTCCTCCCTGTCTCTCTGCCGTATGCTGCTCTGTGCAGCAGGCTCCCACCTCCTCTGGTCACAGGAGATGACAACCTGACTTCAAAGGCAGAGCCAGCCCACAAGCTTGCAGCAGAATCACCTTGGAACACGATCTGTTGCAGCCCAAGCTGCAATAAAGGTTCCGTACTCATCTGTGTCCACAGGCAGCTGAGGCCACACTCTGGGAAATGAAAGCCAGGAGGAAAACAGTGTTTCCAAGGGATTGTCACTACGCAGTGGTGCAGCTTAACAATAACCAACAAACACCTAATAAAGCCATGTGAAATGAAAACAGATAGAGAGGAGGAATGGGGGGCACATAAAAGTCATTAAAGAGAAGTCCAGAAAGAAACTGGAAGGGCAGAGGATAGGGGTTGCGTGTGCTTAATTAGGAAAACAATCAGAAAAGCAGGGCCATATTAAGTTTAATAAACAGCCCTTCAAAAAGGGAATGATCCCTCTCCGACCTGCCTGGGAAGTACCTCCCCTCACACTGCAGTACTCTTTTCTTCTATGTAATCACCACCAACAAGCATCCGCTGCTGTTTGCATCCCCGCTCTAATGAGCAAAAGCAGCAGCCAGATCTGACTGGAGATGGGAAGGAGGAACATGACCATGGAGACGATTCTTCCTGAAGTTCATCAGAAGCACCTGCTCCTCAAGGAGATTCAGAACTGTCCCAAAATCAGGAAAAGGAGGGGGGAGAAGTGTATGGATGGAGCTATTTTGGTAGGGACAAAAAGCAACTGTAGCCTCTTTTAAGACTGCTAAATTCACACACAACACAATCTAAAGTTGTCTTTTCCAGTACACCGCAAGGGAGTTGTATCGTACTTCCAATGTAAATATGGGAGACAGTGCTCCAGTTAAAGGTGTCTCTAGCCCATAATATAACTCGTAAGTGACATTTCTGGTTTACTGGCTTTAGCAAAGTCTATTTCAGAAAGGCTCACCATGCACAAGGTGCTCTGGGAATAAGCTCTCTCAGCACAGAAGCAAAGATGGTTAGAGTCACTCATTCAAAAAATTAGGGGGTTTTGAGTTCTTTGAAAAGACAGAACTAGAAAAAAAAAACATTACCTGCCTTTTGAAAAATGTAGCAACTACCCCATAATTTTGTTCAAAATGTATTAGCACATGCATTAAGGTTACTTACCTTGCAGGGAAAACAGCCCTCTAACAAATAAAAGCTTAGCAAAAGCTATTACCGACCCTGACAAAAAGGCACAGATGGTGAACTCAGTTCCAGCGAGTCTGATAAAATGCTGCTCGGAGTCAATAGATGGAATTATTCTTTTCCATTTCACGTCACTTAGTTCGTCAGCCCTTTACGGACGTAAAAGATTTGCCTCAAAGAAAAATCCCTTGTAATACATGCTAGTAGGAAAACACAGACTGAGGTTTTAGGATAAAAGAGAAGGATGGGATTTGCTATTTTATTTTAAGTATAAACCTGAGTAGTGTGTCCAGCAGGAGCAGGGAAGTGATTGTCCCCCTGTACTAGGCACTGGTGAGGCAACACCTTGAATATTGTGTCCAGTTTTGGGCCCCTCACTATAAGGACATTGAGGTGCTGGAGCAGGTTCAGAGAAGGGCATCGAAGCTGGAGAAGGGTTTAGAGAACAAGTCTTACGAGGCACAGCTGAGGGAACTGGGAGTGTTTATTCTGGAGAAAAGGAGGCTTGGGCGAGACCTCATCACTCTCTACCACTACCTGAAAGGAGGATGTAGTGAGGTGGAGGTCGGTCTCTTCTCCCATGTAATAAAAGACAGGATGAGAGGAAATGGCCTCAAGTTGCACCAGGGGAGATTTAGGTTGGATATTTGGAAGAATTTCTTTAGAGAGAGGGTTGTAAAGCATTGGAGCAGTCTGCCCAGGATGGTGCTGGAGTCCTCATCCCCAGAAGTGTTTAAAAGACGTGTAGATGTGGTGCTGAGACACATGGTTTAGGGACCCTGGCAGTGCAGGGTGAACATATGGACTCAATGATCTTAAAGATTTCTTCCAACTAAATGGTTCTGTGACTCTGTAACCTGAGGTATTTTCTCCATATTTCGAGAAGCTCCTACAGGCCTTGCCTTAGCAGGAATTTAATTTTAATTGTTCTGTTACCTTGGGTAGGATCATTCCCTCGCTTATGGGAATTGTCAATCTCCCTCTCAATACTATAAACGTTTTCCATGTAGTACTTACCAAGTCGATCATTATTAATTTCTTTGTACAATTTACCTAACACAGTTCAAGATAGTTCAGCAAGTGCACTGCAGCAGTATCTGCACTGCAGGTATGGTCCAGTTCCCCAGTTACGTGTGTCCCCAATTTCTCAGGACTGAAGTTGCAACATATTTTCAGCATCAACACACCGGCTGGCAAAACTACCCTTCAATAGTTTAAGGTAAGTTCCTTCTTCTACGCAACAAGTGCAAAGTAAAAGCAGTTGAGAGCACCTCCCTCAGAACACAGCAGTCCCCATTCTGCTGTACTGCAGAGCTGGCAGTTTGGTTTTTTTAAACTTCGGTGATTGCTTGTACTAACAGCACTGATCATATCACGTCCTATCATGTACGGATAGGATGTTCCCTTCCTATCTCCTCTAGTCATGTTTACCTCCCCAAAAAAGAAAAAATATTTATTGCTGTATCTTAAAATCTAACTCGAAGTTGCTTCATATCTTGACTTGAATGTTTGTGTGATGTTCCTCTAAAAATGCTCTCAAGCTGCATGCGCTCTCATAAAACCTGATGGAACACGATGAAACTGTTTTACGTGACAATCCTAAAAAAATGCAGAGAGATTATCCTGCTTGGGCTGAACTACTTTATTTCCAAAAGCAGATCATGGGCAGGTGGGGGGTGGAGGGGTTGGGGGGTTTGGAAGGCAGATTATCTCTCTCTCTCTGGTCCCGAATGAGTGTGTAGCAAGAGCTGTCTCCGTGAGGTTACACCCAGCAGTGCCATTTCCCAGTTTGCATGTGGAAGACCCTCAGCTCTCCCAGCAGAAAGAACAGCAGGCAGCTCCTGGTGCAAACATTTGGCTTTGGGCTGCTGAAGAGCTACCAACTTCAAACCTGAAACGATCATGCCAGTATGCTGCGAAGGAAATCCACTACACTGGGAATCTCCCCAGATACTATCAAAATAGTGAATGAAGTAAGATATGTGCCATTCTGTGATGATGTGACCTGCTTTGTAAACTTAACTAGAATTTGGGGGATGACTGAGGCAGAACAGTGTTTTCTGCACGGAGACGCTGGGAGAAGGTCAGCACTGCCTCTGCCTCCTGCTGCTGAAGTGCCTGATGCTTGGAAATGCATCTGCATGAGTTACTTAACGCTGGATAGTAAAATTACTTACCTAGTGAGGTGTTCATTAGAGGGCTGGGTTCACTAAAACAATCCTTCCCCGAATGATGAATGCATTCTCTGCTGCCCAATGGCAACAGCTGAATGAATGTAAGAAACATTTGCAATTACAGCTGGACTGCAGCCATGCCCTGTGGATATATCCTTCTTGGTGAAGGACAAGTCTGCTAATGAGAATTGCTACAGCTCTAAAATAACGTAAATCTTCAAGTAGAAGATTCTGATGTTTTTACTTCTTCATGCTTTTATTTTAATGCTTGTTTCACGCTAACCACATAGTATGCAATTCGGATGCAAAAACGCTATTGTCTGGGGTTTTTTGGCTATACTTGGCATAGCTGAGGCCCCGTCCTCAAAGACAGTCACACACTGTAGACCAGACATTTCTCCAAAAGAAACAGGATTTTTTAATAAAAATAAAAACTTACGAAGTGTTCTTTACTTTGAAGTATTGCACTTTAAAGACCTTACCCACAAAGCTCCTCAGACATACCAACATACTTCATGGTACATACGTACGTACATACGTACGTTTGACTGGCATGCACCAACCATAGCACCAAAGAGCTGCCTTAAGACCTCTATATTTTCAGTTGCCTCACTTAGCCGAGTTTTAGGACAAAAGCTGACTCTTTCATTCCTGATGTTCTCATTCTACAACCTAGAAGCTGTCACTAACAACAACAAAAAAAACCAACTACTTTTTATTTTTAGGAAGTGTTTTTAACAGAGCTGGTAGAAAATTTTATACCAACAACCTACTTAAAAAAAATATTTTGAAATATGAAAAATCCTAAATTAAAAATCATATTTCCTTGGTAATCCTGAGAAAAGTGCCTGGCTTACAGCAAGGCCATCCAGAGTCCTGGAGGCAATCTGACAGAGGCACTGGTTTGTCCTTCCTGTTGCACACCAAACTGCTATTGCCCTCTCTCCTGTGACCACCTCCAGGTCCTCTCCAACATCACTGCTTTCCAAGGCTCTTCTCTTTTCATGGACTATCTGGGTTTTGAATTATTTCTCCAGAGATGTGCCGGTTTGTATTTTTCCACTCTGAATCTCATTTTATTTCTTAAGAGTGTTTTTAAGCTCTCTAGAAATCTTTTCCTATTCACATTATTTCTCCAACTTGCCAAGCAGCATGAGCAAATTAATTCCACTGCTGAGTGGGTTTAACCACCTCTGCAGCTCACCCCTGCCTTCAGAGAGTAACGGTGTGAAACAGCACATGGCATTTTATGAAACCATCATCAGTCCAGGTCAGGACTGTGCACAGCACACAGGCTAGTCAGACTGCGAAGAAGGATCCCAAGTCTACACATCTGACAGCCTCAGTAAAGAATCAGCTTTTATTTTCCTCAGCTGAGCCCTTACACAACAGCCGATCTCTGAATACCCCTTCCAGTCCTGCATATTGCTCGTCCCCACTCCTTCCCCGGAGCTGCCACTCAGCCCCGTTCATCCCACAGCTGAGGGTAACACATACCCACATACAAGTCAACCTGAAGGCTATGGCAAGAAGCTTCTGCAAGACCATCCCTTCAACACACTGCAGTGACATCCCCTCCTAGACACAGCAAGCACTTCATCCCCCACTTGTGTAATGCAATCTAAAGTTTGATCAAATCTGCCTGGCAGAATTTGTCCGTTACAAACTGATGCTGTTTATTCCTCCTTCATCTTCTTCAGACTTCCCCTCCCAGCTCAGAGCCACGAAACTGTCTCACTGCTAAAAAGCTATACATTATCTCATAACTCTGAGGCCTGCCGATTTTATTCCCCTCCCCAAGCTCCTCCTTTATGAGCACCTTTTCCTTCAATTCACCCAATTATCATCTGGCTCTGTATATTACACGTGGTTCAAAACTCCTTTCTGAGATGTGGCTGCATAGGGCAATCGTTTTTCACCTTTTTGAAAGGCAGAGCTCCCCAGTCTATTCACGTTACTTGGTGATACATCATGCAAGGGCCTATTAACAGCTGCCTTAGAGAAAATGCAAACAGTGTAAAGGAAAATTCCAGGAGCTATGCCACAAAATACTCACAGAACTTCAGTACTCATTAAGTGTGTCTCATTCTGAGCATCGGGTTAGTGTGATATGTCACATTTTCTGTTTTTACTGGGGAGCAGAGTTGTGACAGACTGTTCAGTGCCAGTAACACTTTGTGTTAACCACAGGCACACCACTGTGTTCCTTCCTTGCCAGTCATGTCTCTGCTGAAAAGGAGAACCATTTGCATGTGTCTGAGCTCAGCCCTGTATGTCCCCTCTTGCCAAGACTCATTTATCAGTTTAAATAAACAATAACATAATTTCAAACAAAAGTTTTTCAAACTAGTAGCTGGAATATGTCAACAAATAGCTGGACTATTTTCCATGGTTATCTTATAGCGCCTTTTGAGACCACAAGTAGTACAGAAGATGTATTTTCTTCACAAAATAGTCAACTTTAGGGACCTCTGTTTTGTTTCTGAGACGATTACTGGTCACATACTTGAGTGCAGGAAGTTGGCATATCCCCAGAAAAAACCGATGGAGCTAGACAGCTTTACTCCAGCTAAAATTCCCACATTAACTGTGCCATGTATTTCATTGGTTCGTGTGTATTTCTTTAATCACACCAAAACAGGATGAAGAAATGTGTTATCGCTGTTGAAAAGATCGCATGTCCTAACATCTCCCCAACCCTCTCAGAATTAGCCCACAGCACCTGAATGGTCATTGTCTTCTAAAAACATACGGAAACTGCATTTGTTGGCTTACGCTATATAGTGAAGTAGATGACATTAAATGTTGTGATTTTCATACAAATACAAAAGTTGTTCCATCTTTTCTCTGCAACACCGACTTCTAATTCACATTTACCTGAATCACAAGATTCATTTGAACCATTTATGCCTGCCGATAGCAGTTACTTGGAAAGGAATTATTTCAGCAAAGCCAGTATAATTACTAATGATCTTATGAGTACTTACTCTCTTCAGATGCTCAGTTAACCATCCATAAATTCATTCCACCTATTATCTGTTTATCTTGTCAGGCAAGCTTACTGACAGGGAGCAAGAACAGCTTTGAAAAGGAAGGAACCAAACCAACCACATACGCCTTTGCCCCGAGGGAAAAATGCAACTAGCGAGGCAAACTCCCAAAAATCTTTCAATTGAATGGCTGTTGTACATGCCTGTACCAAGATCATTCCAAACAAGTGTGTGGCCACATGCAAAGAAGCTTAAGTCAGTGGGTTTTTTCCATCTTTTTGTTGTTGTTGTTTTTTTGCAAACTTGACTATTTCACCACTCCTCTGACTCTTTAAGTCAGTGGGTTTTTTCCATCTTTTTGTTGTTGTTGTTTTTTTGCAAACTTGCCTCTTTCCCCACTCCTCTGCCTCTGAGCCACTCCTTGCCCTGTGGAACCTCTTTTTTCCCCTTCCTTGGCTCAGAAGAGCTGGAAGCAGCTCAGTTCCTTCAGAGTAGGGAACCAGAAGCCACCTGCACCCATCAGCCGCAAGTGCAGTTACTCCTCAGCCCGTTACCAGACAGAGCAGATTAAGCCCATTAACAACAATCTGCTCTTTCCTCATCCACTTACAACGCTTTGTAAACTGCTTTAAACTTTCCCACAGCTCTGGTAGAGCACACAACCCCCTTTGATAAACCCAGGCCTGAGGCATTACTCCTGTCTGTTGACACAGCACTGCAAGGCAGCAGAGCAAAGCCCGCTCTCCCTCAGCCATCGTTTGCTTACAGGTTCTGCCCTTCTGACTTGCTCCAGAAGCACCCGCTGCCGCTGCTCTTCCAAACGCAAGCTGACATATGCTGTAAACTCACCCTCTTCAAAGCACCCTGGTTCTGGTAGGAAATAGAAGCTCTTGAACAAGTTAAGTGTGTTGTTTACTGTTGAGCTGGTTGAAGATGAGGAAGATACAATCTCTTTTCCACCTCAAAACCAAACCCACTGCAACCATGCTTGTTTTTAAATAGATTTAAGCATAATCTTGTATTTACTCTTCTCAGTGGAGCTAGAACCTTTACTTTTCCAGTCACTCTATGCTTCTGCAGGCTGCTTGAGTTTTATGGCTATCAAAAGCCCCCTTAACCTTTTAGTAGTTAGGATTCCATATTATTTTGTGTTTATTTTTTAATAATTCAAAGGAAAGTTTTATGGGGTTGGGTTTTTGCTTTGTGGGTTGGGTTTTTTTTTTAAATAAGCAATGCCCTTGCTCCAAGAGTTAGTCACAACGGACTGCTCATTTTTTGGCAAGTATCTTGCAGCACATTCTCAATAGCATTATGCAATCATTTCATTAGTCTCAACTGTTTCACTTGGCAGCAAGATGCATTATAAAATGATGTCATCTGTTGGAAAAATATGGAAGTCAGGAGAGGTGACAGTTTGAAGGATACACAAACCCTTCAACCACAACCACTTGGAATTCAGAAATCCCCGTTTGTATACCTGTTACCTCTGATTTTTCACCAATAAGCCACATCATCATACCACAATTATCAAGTATGTATAGAGCCACAGAGCTGCTGCCACCACCACCACTCCACCACCCACACCCCAAAAGGGAATATTTTCAATGCATTTTCAGCAAACCTTTCAGACTACCCAAGGTGAACTCACTTGCAGTTCAGCACACCAGGCATAGTGATGACACAGAGCATGCCCCTCCGTGCTCTTCACTATTGCCATATGATGTGATATACATAGGGTGACATGACTCACCACAAGGCACCAAAGCATAATGTGTCAGCACCTTGGCACCTGACAACCCTGCTGAGGGGGTTTTACTCCAGAAATAAGGATCTAATTATATCTTCCAGATGCCTGAATACAGGTAGTCTTTTGCAGACAACACACATCGTGTTTTTGCCTTAAGTCACCCAGTGGTTCCTGGAAAGTTAAACGTTTGGAGAGCAAGCAAAAACCAGCATGGGAATTTTGCTGACAGGCAGAACTGTTTCCTGAGCAGGGAATCTCCTTCTCCTCCATCTCCCACCTCCATCGCTCCACACTGTGTGTGGAAAAAGCGGGGGAAAGTGGCAAATCTTTTTAATTTTGACATTTGCAGTTCTAATTGCCCAGACCCTTCTATTGCCTTGAAAAGCCTCTGAGAGATCCCATAACCAAAACAGTCAGTGCACTGAACTCAGCTTGTGAGGAAAGTTAAATCTGCCTCTAATTTCAGCATGGCATCAAAAAAGTCATTTATCTTCAACCCGCCCAACTCGCCCCACAAAGCAGTCACACCAACTGTAAAATGCTTTCAAGAAAGTCACAAAAATAGTATTTCTTCATAGTGGTAGCAGGATATCGACTGGACCACACAGCCAAATGATAACTAACCAGTCAATACATACAACATGAAAATCAAACCAAATTCTAGCAATAAGTGGTAATAGTGGAAGATGGTTGTGTGTAACCTTCCCTTTCCACAATTCTCCACTAAGAGGGTCGGGTGCTTGTTACCCTGCGATAGATCTGCACAGTCCAACCTGTGTGCCGCTCTGGGAAAATTCCTGATCATGCAAACAATGTCAATGAACACGGTCCCCTGATTCTCAGCTAATTCTTGTGTAGGTTTCCATTAACTGATGAACCAGTCACCAGAGTCATCATCGACATACGAGCACAGCATGTCAGCGTACCAACCTGATGTCCTCTTAACTTTGGATGCTGCTACTTTATGCCTCAGGATACTAGCTCCATGCATACCTGGGAAGAACTGGAGAGCCAGTCTGACTCTGCAGAAGGCTGCATTTTGAGAAAGCAGCCTGCAGTTCTGGGGTGCTCTGAATTATAAACTGAACTGCGGAAAACTTATTCATGTCCAGACACCTGAGGATGACCTGCCACACTCAAGCAACTGCCAAGAAGCAAGAGAGATGAAAATGGACTTACTGGCCCTCTTATCTCTAGATATCTAAGATTAAACCAATAGGAGTAGAGCCTCCATCGCATACCGAGACCTCAAAACAATCCAATACTACTGCTGTTGTTGCACAACAGGCTGCTCGCAGTGATTATTTCTGTTTCCAGCTCCAAAGCAGCTGGCATTGCAGTCCAGGGATCACATTGCTTCTGCCAGCACCAGAACTTGTCAGGAGCTGTTAGCACACCAGAGGGGATGGGTTAATCTTCACAGAAAGCAAGGAAAAAGGACTGGGCCACGTGGGTGGGGGAGAACCTCTCACCCCTAGTTCAGCCTTTTTAACACAACCTGCTAGAATGTGGCAAAAAGAGGGTGAGGAAAAAATCCTGTTGTCAGGGGAACAGCTATGGAGTAACAGACCCCAGAAATGCATCGTGCTTTCCGATACATCAGATCATGCAGTTTTATTAGCAAAGAGCACTTAGAACAATGTGTAACACCCAGTGGAGCAAAGAACTGCTGACAACAGCTGTTTCACCTATATATGTCAATATTTTCTGACAAACATCTACAGAAGTATCTCTAAACTCCTGTCAGAATGAAATATGCCATAAACAAGAGTTCACATTTTTAATCAATGTCACTGAAATTAAATACCATACATCAAGTGCATAAATAATTCTTCAGGGAGTCAGCAAGTAAAATTTGTAGGGTAAAGGGAAAGCAACCAAAATCAATGACTCGTTTTTGTAGCTAGAAGAAACCAGTGTTCTTTCTTCAATGTCTGCATTCCATTTTTAACATGTGTCAGACTTGAAGAAGAAATCATCCTGAATGCCTTTAAAAATAAAATTGAGCTAATATTTGTTCTCTTTCTCTAAGCTAAGCTCTGTGAGCTCTAGCATAAGTATTTAACTGCTGTTTCATGCATAAATCAAAGTCACTGGGACCACAGAAAAGAAACCAACAAGTATCTGCAAGGACCACAAACTGGAAACTAAAACAAATTGAAATAGTTAGGCTCAGTTTCAATTGCGCCTTTAAATGCTGTCAACACAAAGAAAAAATGTAAAAAAAAAAAGCCAAGAGGAGATGTAGAAGTTATTTATAGCACTACAGCAGCATTTGTTTTTCTTTATTCCTTTATTTAAATTCAGAAACAGCACTGGAGGGATAGTCTCTGCTTACAGTGTCTGCTGTACCATACAAGTCACTGTCACATCTGCTACAGTGATGCATTCACTGCACATCTGCTGACCTGGATTTTCTTCAAACTTGATCATTTTGCCTTCAGGGCATTTCAATTCAAACACTGTTCAGAAACCACTACTCAGGTAAACATCTTTCCCCGTGTTTTATAAAATAAATGCTTAAAGGAGAGCAAAGTAAGCTCTGGAGCAGAAATAGCCAAGTACTTTCACGTACCTGGAGAACCTCAGCAAGAACCATGACTTTCTGCTGAGAAGAATGTCCGTGATCTCTACCGCATTAGACTGCATTACTTGGTCCGTTTAGAGGAACTCACCACAGCAGGTCTACAGGGGATGCCCAAACTAAGAGACTCAAGTCAGATAGATGATGCAGTGGCTAAATTCATGCTAGTGCCTTGAGCTGGTTATGACAGTATCCAGGTCTCCATGATGGGCCTCTCAGAAAGGCGACAGCCAGCTCTCCTTGCAGGAAGAGGAGGCAACTGTCAGAAATGGGAGCAGGGCGATGATATAGAGTAAGGCAAAAACAGAGAAGGAGAAGACCCCAAAATAGTTTTCAGAGACCTTGTTCCTCAGGGCCTTCTGTTCCAGGATTCATGTAAAATTGAGCCAGCAGACACTTCTCTGCAGCCACAGCTTTGACAAGCTCTTTGACAAGTCTGGTGGCTTTAATAAAGCAGAGAACCAAAGAGTGAGCTTGCCTTTCTCTTTGCCATAATAACTTACCATGCCATAAATAACTGCTTAGGAAGAATAACTGGACAAACACTTCAAACTACACTTGTCAGATAAACTGGGTAGAATATGTTCGGTGATCACATCAGCCTTGCTATTACATTTATTAATTTGGTTTTTAATCCAGCAAGTAACAGCAGGTCTCTTAGTCATTAACGAAGTCTAATTGTACTTCGTACTCCTCATTCCCCAGACGACCCACTGAAAAGAATGGGGCATTAGTGAGAGGAAGGCTTGCTAACCCTAGCTCATCCAGGAACGCAGTCCAGACAGCAGGACATGCAATATTGCAGGAGACCAGGCTCTGTCTGTAGGCCAGGGTAGCAGAGCACATGTCCATCTCAGGCGAGGAGGTGATGTCCCCATTCTGCAACTCCTCTGCAGTCACCATGAGGCAATGCTGGGGGCTGCAGAGACAGTGACCTCTGGAGGATTTGAACCAATTTGTGATTTAAGCCTATATAGGATTCGCCATCCCCTAACAGCAACAGCTTAGCTCATTTAAGCTTTCACAGAGAACTGCTTGGACATAGTTCCCCCACTGTTTAAAAATCATTTGAAAACACGCAGAAAAAAGACTTTTCAATAATCAGGTCTGCATAGCTGGGAGGGAGTTTATAGGGAAAATCCTGTGAACAAGACAATCGTAAACATACCTAAAGCTTCTTAAAATGAATGAGCTCTTTACACCACAGGCAGCACCACAGTACCTCTACAATTCAGCAG
>NW_010409883.1:146966-154448 GCF_000710305.1 Buceros rhinoceros silvestris
AAATTCATTCAGAATACACTGGTTTTAAATATTCTTTATCTTTCTGAAAACCACATTTATAACTTATGACTTTTTAAAAGAAGTTCAAGAGAGCTAAAAGTAAGCACCAGCACTTTAAGAGCCTATTATACACCACCTCTGGTGGGCTGCTCTGTTGGGGAAGTGGAGGGGGTGAGTGACTTTTTTCAGTGTGGAAATTGCAACCTGTTTTAAAGCCTCAGCATTGTTAAATATTTTTTTTATTGGCATATCCTAACACTCTGAAAAATGCTGGAGCAAACTGCAATAGAAGCTGTCAAATGCTTTCTCAAACCTATGCAGTTAGGAAAAAAATACTTCATTACCATGCACTACTCTCTTTCATACCAGTTTTGGAGGTAAAAAGTTGGCTAATGTGTCATCTTCTAGGCTGAAACCAATTCAGACTCTCTGTCAGCTTTGCCTCAGCTGGATTTTCTCTGTCTAAGCAGTCCCTTCTAAATGGACTCAGAGGAAATCACAGGCACCCCTATGAATTCCTACAACTAGAAAATTTTATTGCTTCAAGAAGCGGGGGGGAAAAAAAAGAAAAGACTCATGAAGTTAAACAGACAACATTTCTGCTTGACATTTTCAAAACATCTAATAAATGAGGTAACTGCTTCTGCCTTCAGGCCCTGAGCTCTGACTTGATACCACTAATTAAAACAAACCTACACCATAAGAAACATCTTAGCAACAAGAACAATTTGAATTATTCAAATTCAAAATGTGAATTAACAAATTTCCTTTATTAAAGAATAATAATAAGTTCTAATAAATTATTGTTTCCAACTTGGCACCACCAACAAGAGACTTGCTGTGCATTTCATGCTAACAGCCTTAGCTGAAGGATGGGAAGAGCTAATCCTTGAGCAAGCCCTGGAGTTGCTCTAGCTGCCTGCAACAGCTCCAGAGCACTTAGTGTTCTTTAGCCACAGTGACCAGCCCTGACTGCGTGCGCTGTACTTGGATCCTACAAATGCTATGGCAAACTTGTTCATATTAGGTCTTTTCTTCAGACTTTTTGAGGGGTCTGTATCCTCCTGTGAAAGGATTTGGATTGCTGTTCCCCCAGTACAAATGCAGAGCAGTGGGTGGGCTCCTTCAATGCTCTTGCACAGAAATCCCCAGTCCAGCAGATTCCTTCAGCACACACTTCATACAACAGTTTTTAAACTATGCAGATGCTTAATTTATTGGATCAAGGCATGAGTGTCTATGCCTATGCCTCTACGCACATGGAATATTTTCTGTGGCACTTGCTTTGGGCAAAATTCCTGAGCTTTTGCATTGAAGTTTTTTTCCTGTGCTGTCCGTTAACAGTAATAGCATCAGTAAAATACAGTAAATAAGCCATTTCTTCCTCCTTCCCCTCCAACACCTTGCAAATCCAAAAAAGGCCTGAACACAGCCTGCTCCAACAGGCACATGGGTTTTTTTCACTACAAATATTTATTTAGGCAGCCGATCAGGCAGCCATACTAAGATGTGGTATAATTCTGTTGTAACACAATCCTGTTCACTTCTGGTCTCTGCCAACATGATCTTCCTTTGTTATTTTTCTTCCACTGAAGAAAGTATTTAAATGGAAAGCACACAAATCTTTTTATGCTCTGAAATACACCCATCTGGAACATGCACCCTCCAAATACGCATCTGACACACTCTAGCAGCCCTAGATTTCTCCTTGGCCATATGCAGCAAACCAAACTGAACAAAGCTGATCCTACCATGGGAAGTTACAGTAAACAAAAACCTTCAAGATCTTGAGTTTACTCTTGGCAGTTTCATCAGTTTGAACTTTTTATACCCACTAAACAAGTTAGAGCTTGCCAAATAGCAACACACGTTTGGAAGTCTCGGCAGAGTCTTTCAGGGTGAAACAACATCCTGAGGTCATGTAACTGCTCCATTTTTGAAGAATGTGAAGAAAATGCATAAACAGCAGGAGTACCTCCTGTACAGCACCCATATGCTGCTTGTCTTAAAAATGAAAAGGTGGAAGGGAAAAAAAACAACCCAAAACAATGGTAACAAGCAACATAAACTCTTTTAATCCAAGCCATTAATAAGGTATCATTTATGCTGATAAGTGATACACAATTCTGCAAGCTCTCTGGTGTTAAATAATTATTACTGCAACTGTTATTTCAAAATAAGCAAAGAAAACTGAGGTAGTGTTAGCCCTGTAGGTTAGAAAACCAAGTAACTTCCAGACAAGGTCAACTGAGTTCTCCTCTACGCATAAAGGACAAGTGAACTTTGTGGACTACTGGATCCATGTGTTATGTTACAGCCAAGAGCACTGTCGGTTTATAGGACATGAGCGCCTGATCCAACCTAGCTCAGGACTGATGGCTTTCTGTGAATCACTAGATGGTGGCAGCAAATACCACATACTTAAGATTTTGCCAATCTTTCCACAAATATGCTGAGATCCTTGAGATTTACAGTAGCTGCGTCCCAACATCCTCAAGGTTCCTTTCCCCTCACTCTTACCCTGTTACTCACTGTTCTCTTCAGACACAGAGGAGGGTACCCTGAGAGGTGCCACTTGTCACCAATCTCCACCTGGACATCAAGCCAGTGACCGCTATGCTCCAACCACTACCACTAACCATCCAACCAATTCATTACCCACTGAACAGTCCACTCATCCAATCCATGTCTCCCCAATGTAGAGAGAAGGATGTTGGGGGGGAACCATGCTGAACAGGCCCCTCATCCAATCCATGTCTCCCCAATGTAGAGAGAAGGATGTTGGGGGGGAACCATGTCAAAAGCTTTACAGAAGTCCAGATAGAGGACAAGCATTGCTCCTCCCCTGTCCACCGATGCAGTCACTTCATCATAGAAGGCCACTAGGCTGGTCTCGCCCTTGGTGAAGCCATGCTGGCTGTCTCAAATCACCTCCCTGTCCCTCATCCTTTTGGGAGCAGAGCAAGGATCGCAGAAGCCTACAGCATTACTCAAGCCCTGTATAGTATTGCCAGTCCAAAGATTATTGCACTGGCTTTGTCCCTCTTTACAATCAGATCAATAAGAGCAGGACAGCACCAACCACGCATACAATAAACCACCAAAGGCTATCTGAAGATCACAGAAATCTTGCTTTCTCTTTCTCCTGATGAAGCTGTGGGAGCCCTTGCCATGCAGGTACAGTGCTAGGGACTACGCCAGGCTCGTGCCTTGCAGGAAGGAGTTATGCTGAGGCTGCAACCTGGCTCAAGGAAAAGCAGGCACCCACAGGCAGTCTCTCGAGACTGCTGGCTGCTGGGCAGGCGGGTGCAGGCAGAACCCTGCGGGATCCCCTGGGCACAGCACAGGGGATATTGCTGAGATAGACATCGGTGCATCCACACGTCTTTTGAGCTGGCAGAAAAGCTTGTTTGCTCTGCAGTTGGATTTCTAATTTCTTCGTTTTGTTAGGAAACAAGTAAAAGTCTTACTAGTGGCAAACTTTATGCAAAACAGAGAACACCTCTTGGACTGCCTCAAGACTTGCAGTCTCCACTGCAGAAAGAGTTTTATCATCAAGATTATTTACATTGCTAATTTCAATCAAGATTTACTGCAACATAATAGTTTTTAAAAGCAGATTTAAATCACTGCTATTTTATCAGGTCTGCTTCTTTCTGTAATTACTTTAAGGAAAACCTCATTCAATCTGTGGGAGCACAGCTCATTTCAGTAATGAAACTGCAGCTCTGTACATCCAATCTAGGCCTGTCCATGTTCCAGCCTGTTTAAAAAAAAAAAAAAAAAAAAAAACCCCCATTTGCCTAAGGCTGAATCGTAGAGCCATTTTTAAAAATCTGTTACAGCTTGAAAAAGAGAAACCAGACAGTTTTGTTCTAAAAAGACACCCAAAGCAAAAACCTCCAAAAGCTGAAAATACCCCCACGTAACGTCTCCTATAGTACCATGGGCCATATCTGCTAATACCACCATGTGGAAGAGTACAAAGAAAGGCTACAGCCTATCTCATGCATTGCCCAGTTTATTTTTTTTTTAACCCCCATCCTCTCCACATGATTATTCTCAGAATTTGGTATTTTATCATGCTTCCTCTAGTCTAATTCTAATCTAAACCATTTTTAAATAGTCAAATTACTCTCATTTCACTCTAGCAGCACAGGAAAAAACTCCCTTGAGCTTTGCATCTTGTCAGCCTTCGTGATAGTCTGTGCTCTTTCTTCACACAGGCCCTGCTCCTTCAGCGTGACCTGTGTAGGCAGAGCTCTGCAGACCGCCCCCAGACCCAGGCCTATAGAGCTTCATCATACCCAACAGCCAGAAGCAGCTGCTCACACGTACCCCCAACAGCAACGCTGCACTCCCTTCCTTGCTATTACTCTCAAAGATTTATAGCTTTCCATACTCCACACTTTGCCAAACTTAATCTGTATTTGCTTCTTTCCTCAAACTCCCCTTAAGAGTTTCAATTATTTATTGCTTTTTTTATCTAAACCCTTTCCAGTTAGTCTATGCCATGCTGACGCTGGAGAAGCACAGAAATAATCCGGTATTTTAAATGCCGGCACCACAGCTTTGCAAAGCAGGTCTATAACCTACAGGCAGACTCTCATTTAACGTTCACCTCAGTTCCCTTTGCCATTTTTGCTTGCCAAGTGCCTTGCCCCCGTTCAACGTCTGCTTTGGTTTACTTCTACTGAATACACTTGCTTACACACGAAGCTGAATTCCTTATGTCTCAACCTGGCATATTTTGCTATATTCTCCATCTTCCAGTGCATTTGCAATTCTTGTCAGTATGCTATGGTCTGCAAGTCATTTTTTCTCTCTCTGCTGCACCAGCCTAGAAAACAGGACTTCATGCTTGCTTGAGACTTCGTGAGAAGCCTCAGCCAGACTATGGACCTGAAGAAGGTACACAACATCTTCCTCCCACTCCACATGCCTGAATTTGCTTCCAACACAGATCAAACGTCTCATGCAGAGGCTGTCAGTCATTCTCAACTTAAAACATTTATCTTGCCGTCCCCACCAGCAGGCCACCCCCACCACAGACTGCCTGACTGCTGCAGAAGTTCCGTACAGAGATAACACCTCCTTGGTGATGTCTGTAAGATGTAACCCAAGGGATGATAGTATTCCAGCAACTTGGATTCCCTTGCCTTCCCCATGAGGCACTTGCACTACTACCGTGAGCTCAGCCCAAGCGCAAGCAGATGAATTCTTCACAATGCTATTACCCAGAAGACATTAAATCCACACACACACACACCCCACCCCACACACACACCTCCCCCTGTCATTTTGCTGTGCTCTTCCCGATTTCCTCATTTACTGATGTTGTGACTCTCAGGCCACATCAGCAGCACCCCATCACCCTGTGTAGCTCTGCCAGCACAAGTAAGCAGCAGGGAAAACACGATGTCAGGGTTTCACTGCTGCTCAGCATAGAGCCGTGTTCACTCAGCCCTTCAAGAAGCCATCCCTCAGCAGCTCCCTGCAAAGGCACAGGGCACAGAGGTCTCCACAGCCCATGGTCAGCACGTCCTGCTGACCACTATCTCATGTCTGCCACCATCACTATTCCTCACTGCTTTTAGCACGGACAGAGACCTCAACCAGACTCTTGCATGATCTAAATAATTACAACTCCACAGAACCACACAGCTGAGGATCTGCCCCTCAAAACGCTCAGAGCTCCTAAGGGAATGTATCAGTCCAGCCCAGCCCAGCCGCACACACACCCGGGAGTTCAGCTGAAGCAGGGTGCTGCCAGCAGCGATGCCTCTGGTACTGCCTATGCTAAACAAAACACGTGCCACACAACACAACCTGCAGTTGTGGTGTTTTGCATTTTCTACAGTCACTCCATATGGCGATAGCTGAGTACCTTCTTGTAAAAATTAGGGCTAGGAAAATCCCCAATGCATTAGTGGAAGCCTCTGGCACTTCTTTAATAAATAATTACTTACCAGTGTAGGATGCAAAGCATTTATGTTTTAATAATAGCAGGTTTTCGTATCTTGGCCACACTTCTATATTAATTTTTTTTTTTTTTGCTTCTCATCTCCACGACATACTTCTTTAATAAGCTTAATGGTAATACTGCTATTTTAATTTCAGTTGGAATATATCCAAACCACTAAATCTACTCAGGAGACCTACTGATTTATGGTCATCTTTTAATAAGTTGCTGTTGGTTTTATTAAAGCACCTCTGGGTGCTATTGCAGTGGAGCTATTTACAATTGCAAATGAACAAAGAGGCAGATTCTCTGACGAAAAAAAAAAATCCAGAGGGCTATAGAAAAGACACACAAGAGAAACAGCTTCACCTACACGATTGCATATAATTCAGTGAAATGCCAAATTGCTGCGTACGGTGTTTAAAAGGTATTACAACAGCTCTTAAGAAGAAATGTGGGGTTTTGATTGCTTCCATAGACAAATCTGGACAAACATGTGTCAGAGATGCATTATTCAGAAGATGTATAGCAGAATTATAATATAGGAATATTTTAAGCCCTTAAGAGATTTCTAAATGAAAAACGGTTTTAATATAGCCTGTGAAATGAATCAGAGTGCCGGGAAGAGAGGCAGACCTCCAAAAGCCAAGGCTATTATACTAACAAATCAACGGCTGGAACTGACTTTGTGTAACGCATACCACAAGTGCTGGCCACACTATATTTACAGCTGCCTCGGCAACAACTCAGAGGAGGCTATTGAATTTTGAATTGACCTCTGTCAAAACTGGATCCTTCCCATTCTAGCATCTTGTGTCTAACCACATGCAGAAAATAATAAAGAAAAGAGAAAATAAACCTAGAAAAAAATTAGCAAACAACAAACACACCATGGACTGATTAGGCCTATTGTGTACTCCAGGTCTTTTGGTTTTGCCTCTTTTTTGTCACGATTAATTCTTCTACAGACACTCAGTTGCTTATTATGGTACAATGGGGATTTTAAAATGAAAGACAGATTGTTGTTATAACCAAGTAAACATTGAACGGGATCATTCCAGTTTACTGTATTTTGAATCTGCAAAAATCAAGACAACCAAACCAGCAAGATGATGAAAGTCAGACAAGTAAGTTGGAAGTAAAAGGTACAGCTGTACTATAAACTAGCCACCTAAATTAATTTTGATCCTTCTCTGAAGAGGCTCTGCTTCTCCCCTCCACCACCAGCATCCCACCTCCCCCCAAAAAAAACCCCACCACCACCACCACCAAGTCAAAATGTCGGTCACCTGTAGATGCCTTTGGCTCTTCTGCTACAGTGCACAGAAGGTACTGAGGGAAATCAACTCCACCCTTGATTCAGTAAGTTTATTCAGTATACAGAGAGGATACTTGTCCCGGTTTGAGCTAAACTTCCTGGTTTGAGCTGAAACTTCCTTGTTTTGGTTAATGAACGAACAGGAATTACTCCATGCAAGTGTGGTGATTCTGTATTTAATTGGTTAAGAGAGTCAGGTGCA
>NW_010409884.1:0-5868 GCF_000710305.1 Buceros rhinoceros silvestris
GGTCTCAATGTCCTCATCCTTCTTCGCACTCTTGGGACACAGCATGCCTCGGTTGCCATCCCTTGCATCTTGAACGGCCATACTCGTTGGCATCCTGCCCATCAGGCTCTTTTCTTGCCTAACGATCCTGAAGCACAGCTAGGTCTTGAGTAGCATGGCCTCGGAGATAACGAGAGGGTCTTAGCAGTGCCGCTGCCTTGTCCTTCCCGGCAGCCAGGTTTCACTAAGGAGCTGCTGGGTTTAGGCGTAAGACGTTCAGCGTTGACATTACTGACAGGCGATATCGCTCACTCCAAAAACTGCCACAACATTGGCCGGTCTGTGACGGCATACCGAACCTCAAAGAGCCAGCGGATTTCAGTTTGCCTGCTGAAAAAAGGGGTAAGCTGCATTTTTCCCCCCAATGATCAGATTTTTGCAAAGGGCAGATTTCAAAGGGGTGTTCCGTGGTTTGGGGGTGCTGAAGTTACTCAGGAAAATCAGACACAGCCAGTGTGGACAAAACCTCTTTTTCCTGTTCTTGTTCTCAGAAGCGGCCAAATCACTCCACCGAAACTTTTAAACACGGAAAATGTGATTAAATACTTAGATTCTCAACAGAATTATAAAGATCTGAGAACAGCGTCACTCGGTGGAAGGTGTAACACGTGGCTGCGTTAGCAGCTGCCTGTAACCCCTTCCTGTTACCGGCATTTGGCAGTGTGTAATTTGCATTTTTTGAGTTCCAGACCCATTTGAAAACCAGCAAGGATTTTTTTACTAGTTACTTGGATGCTGAAGTTTGATTTCTGTTTTAAATTAAATTGCAGACCTTTAACAAGAAATGAAAAGGAAAGAATGCCTCTCTGATTTACAGAAATATGAACAAGATGTTAACATAGCCTAAAGTCCTGGATTCCCCTGCCCACGCTGCTGGACCGTGCGCTTACCCACAGTCTCTTCGCACGGCAGACAACCCACTTCCCGAGCGTTAATGCGCAAAAGAATTTCTTCATTTCTGCATTTCCCTCCTCAGGAAGTACATTCAGTTCTTCAGCAGGTGACTGCAGCAGGCTTTCGCCAATTAGATTTCAAACTGACTCAGTTTGTGTTCATTTTCTGAAGTTTGGAATCTGAACGAGTTTGAGATCTCATACTGAGAGGCCTCTGCTTTGTACAGATCGTCCGGTACGGACTCGGGTTACGAAAAAGGAAGCCACAGCTTAACACAAGGTGGAACAGACGGATCAATTCCTAGGAAACAATGGCACATCTGAAGTTTTCAACAAACCTCCAGCTTACTCATTTCTGGGGGTTGTTTGGGTTTTTTTAAGTGTATCAGGATGCTCTTGGTACTTTGACAAAGGCGGGGGGGGGCAGGGAGGGGGAAGGAAGGGTTTGTGTTGGGGAAGTCTGATGTTCATTTCTATTTCCTTAAATATTTTCTTTAAAGGTGTACTGTCTTCAGTGTAATTCAGAATCTCATTTTATTTTAAACACAAATTGACAGACAGTAGATAACAATGTTTTCCAGGGGCAGAAATTGAATCTTTCTTCGCATTTAAAGAAATTTTCTTTTTTATTTAATTGCCGTTTCCACGTGCCTTTGTGCTTTGCTTCTGGCCAGCTGCTAGAGAGCTGACGTGCCGCCTTAAAAAAACCTGTTACTTTGTACCTTTTTAAACTTCAGAATCTCATTTTATTTTAAACACAAATTGACAGACAGTAGATAACAATGTTTTCCAGGGGCAGAAATTGAATCTTTCTTCGCATTTAAAGAAATTTTCTTTTTTATTTAATTGCCGTTTCCACGTGCCTTTGTGCTTTGCTTCTGGCCAGCTGCTAGAGAGCTGACGTGCCGCCTAAGAGCATGTTTTTGCATTATTTCTGGCCCGCACAGATTTAGGAAACACCAGCAGTTGCACTAAGTCCGTTCTCATGAGAGAGAAAGAGCTTATAGTAAGCATCTACACATTTGTTTGTTTATTCAAACTGCTAAAACTTGGGGAGATTTACTCATCACGAGAGCGGGGTCACACACTGTTAGAGATGAGTTTCCCCCTTTTTCCCAATGGGAAGCCTGAACGACGGTCTGACGCACCATCGCAGACAAAGCTGGAGAAGATTGCACTGTGCCGTGTCTGCAGCGGAACAATTCCAGCTCCGTCTCTCCTGACCAGCATCCCTGTGACTGCATTGAAAATCCGCAGTTCCATCTAGCAAACGCATCGGCAGCTGTTGTCGTCTTGGTTGAGTGTAAGATCCTGCAGAGAACGGCCCTTCCCCGAAAACCCAGATCCCGTGGCACTGTTCAGATGCAGGGGGTAGTGTGCTGTCTGGCGCTTGCTCGTATCTCAAGTGCTTTCTTGATAATCAGTTGCATATAATTTTTATTTTTAATCTAGGTTTTATCAGCTTTATTATCCTTCTTTTATTAGCAGTTTAAATTATATGTGGGTTTGATCTAAGATTATTGATACTGTTATGTATTGTGGGATTTTTTTAATTTAATGTAATACCATTTCTTCACTGTTCAGATGCAGGGGGTAGTGTGCTGTCTGGCGCTTGCTCGTATCTCAAGTGCTTTCTTGATAATCAGTTGCATATAATTTTTATTTTTAATCTAGGTTTTATCAGCTTTATTATCCTTCTTTTATTAGCAGTTTAAATTATATGTGGGTTTGATCTAAGATTATTGATACTGTTATGTATTGTGGGATTTTTTTAATTTAATGTAATACCATTTCTTCATGTTTCAATTTGTAAAATACAAGAATGTAATTGCAAGGTATAAACTTCTACGAAATTATCTTACGGTGGTGCTTAAGAAAAAATATGTGCATTATTTAATTTAAATATTTGTTTCAATCTTTGTCTTGTGAACCCTCTTGTAGAGTGAGGAAAGATTTATTTTTATGGGGTAAGGAGGATGGGCCTGAAGTTAAAAGCCGCTATTTATTCCTATCTGGTCTTTATTCCTGTGTTAATTGTGAAGAAGCACCACAAATTCTGCAGCTTACCGGTGTTTGGTATTGACAACTGTAACAAAATTTTAAAATATGTTTTCACATAGAAGACAGACTTTTTTAAAATTAATTTTACAAAAGGAAGTCTCAGTAAGGAAGAGCTGTAATCCCAAAATCGAGTTAATATTTTTAAGGTTTTAACTCCAGTTTGCCAGTATGGAAGATGGTTTATAGAACTTAGTGTATCTTTGCTTTACATCATGGTAGTTTGTTTTCCTTAAAAGCCTGAAAAGAGAGCTCAGAAGAGCTGCATCCTGCGAGTGCTGCATGATTGACGTTTTCTGAGGAACTGACTCGTGGCTGCCTAGAAACAACAATCTGTATTCAGGAGTATTTCCTGCTGCCTGCACCGAGGCTGATCCGCAGCTTTTACAGGTGTATTTTAAAATACATAATTTGTTGTTGCAAAACAAAACGCTGCAGTGCCATTACTGGGTGTCCTATAGGCGTGTTCCCTTTAGGATTTTAAGCGGAGGTGAATTCAGAATCTGGTCACAGGGATTTTGTGTCCTGTGACAGGCTCCACGTACAGGAATCCTGCTACAGGAACAAAGGTACCTTTCCTTTTGCTCTGGTCAAAACGTAGCATCTAATACACGCACGGCATGCTACAAATGTTCCAGCCACGATTTATACTTACTGCATCTTCTTTGAAATAGGTGAGATTTTATTTCCCGAAACGGCTGCTGCTCACTGGTTTCACTAGATCAGCATCACCACACCGGGACATTGTCTGCCAAGTTATTTGTGTCATTTGTAAACGCTCTACTGGACTTTGTGGTAACCTACAGCTGCTTCTTTTCTCTGTTTCATAGGAAGCGGTGAAAAACCTGTAAGAGGTCCTACCAGCCATGTCACTTTACACGGTGTGTGTGACACATGCATCGTTAAACCACCCCTACGGCAAGGGTGTTGCCTCTTGTTTTCTCTAATGTGCTTACAGGGTTTTTTAATCTTTTTTGGCTTGTGAAGCTGTTTTGATTTGTTTTCTTGGACTCCTTTATTGTGTCAGTCAATCTTGTCCAGTTGCATTACAAGAATGTTTCAAAACAATCCCCACTGCAAGGAGCTCAATTTCAGATGCGTTGCCTCTGCCCAGGGCAGAGGCTGTGTGCACAGAAGAGACTGATCTGGTTCCAGGCTGGGCCTTAGAAAAGGAGTGCAAGATCAAGCCTAAGGTATTTAAAGCTGGGTTTAAGTATTTTGATGTATTTTCTCAGGTTGGAGATGCAGGTACAGTAATCCCTATTGTGGGAAAGACACCAGCCTCATGATCAATGCAAAAAGTTTCATGGCATTCTTTACACTTGAAAGAAAAAAATGGGTGGTGTGGGACAATACTAACTGAAATACTGACGACACGCAGGTCCTGCATTCTACTCCTTCTGTGTAGGAGCGCAGTATAATCATTCAAAATCTGTTTGTGATGTGCAACGGGAACAGTAGAAGGTTAGCGAGTCTTCTGGTCGATGATTCCTGTGCCCATAACCGCGTGGAGTGCTGTACAGAGCCACGCTGCGTTACCTCGGGCACACCTGAGAACGGCGACACCCGCTGCTCTTTCCGCAATGGTGGAAGTGACGTGTGTCACAATGGTGGCGTGACGGTGTGTTTTGTGCTGCTTTACCGTGATTATGAGCTTGAATGATTTTGCCTTGACCTGATTTGCCATAATTAGCCATACAACTGCTTTACCGTGATTAGGAGCTTGAATGATTTTGCCTTGACCTGATTTGCCATAATTAGCCATACAAACCCCTGCTTCAGAAAACATTTAGCTGCTTAACTTTATACCAGGGAGTAATTGTGCTGATTTTTAATAGCGAGCAAGAGTGGGTAAGCAGCCTTTGGTTGGACTGGTGCCCAGGTTTTTTTGGGTGCTAACCCAAATCAAATATTTGGTAACGAATTGTGTTAAGTATGTTTATTACATAACAAGATGTGTGTATGGCAAGGACGTTTTAAAGGCGGGATGATATCTGAAGCATCCTTAAAGTGCTGATGCTGTCAGATCTACTAATAGCGAGCAAGAGTGGGTAAGCAGCCTTTGGTTGGACTGGTGCCCAGGTTTTTTTGGGTGCTAACCCAAATCAAATATTTGGTAACGAATTGTGTTAAGTATGTTTATTACATAACAAGATGTGTGTATGGCAAGGACGTTTTAAAGGCGGGATGATATCTGAAGCATCCTTAAAGTGCTGATGCTGTCAGATCTACTGTTAGACGTGCCTTTTAAATTTGGAATGTGTGTAATATGCACATATACATTGCAAATATTTATATATCTATGTCATCAGTTTGTCTCCTGCCCCACCGTGCTGCTGTGCCCCTCCATTCTCATTGACTGTGTGACCAGTTTGAGACATTCATTGACTCCGCTTCTACGTGGAGTGAGGCATACAAACCGATCTGGTGAACATGGCTTCCATTAAATTGGTTGGGAGGGTATGTCACAGATAATTGTTTTCCCTCAAGAATCTGGGGATTTATTAAGCTGGTAAAAGTGCTGAAGCAAAAATTACAGCAGAGGATAAAGAATCACATTTCTTCATCAGCTGTGCTCAGGAGCACTGAAGGCCTGATTCTGAGCCACAGAAAGTACTCAAGAGAACCTGACGAAACCAGACTGTAAAGGCTTTGCATAACTTGAAGAATAGTCCTCATGCCTGGTAAGTTTGGGCATGATGTCATTTGGTCTTTGAAATCACATATATACCAAAACATAATGACACAGAGACCATAATGCTCGTGTTCCCTGGGAACATGAGAATGTAGAATATGCATGTTCTAACAGCTGGGCACAGATAATAATCCTTTGTCATTCCAGGAAGAACCAAACTGAATGTAGATCAGTCTTCTTTCC
>NW_010409884.1:6032-8104 GCF_000710305.1 Buceros rhinoceros silvestris
CCAGAGATGACAGAACGCATCTGACAGCCCTGGGCTACTGAACCACTTTCTGGTACTGGCTGGAAGTCTGCTTTTCGTCACCTAAAAGGTACAAGTAACCAGGTAACTGTGAAACAGAGGTACCCTTGTCTTTTTTCGTTGAGATAAATAAATGAGCGGTACTGGGCAAATTAAAAATTCTGTAGTTACAGATTCGGCTCCCATTAAACACTGAGTCGATAGCCCCTCCGGTACAACTTCACAAGTACTCGAAGGCACGGTCATTTCTGAGGGCTTTAAATGATTCTTCTGTCCCATCATGATGGTAAAGATAACGAATATGAATGAATGAGTTAACTGCATTTTTCTTACGGGGCACAGGGGAGGATGAACGGGGAAAACAGCTGAGAGACTCTAGATCCTTCCCAGCACACTGGTAGGCGCATCCCCCAGTCTCAAGACAGACTTGCGTGTCATACACCTGAAAGGCACGTTCTCCTTTAGATGGGAACTGCACTAGCTAGGCTTTTAAAAACTGCTTTCAGACTAAGAGTTAAGATACAACCTGTTGCAAACATTGTGAGATACAGGCAATAAAATGTTTTAGAAAGACATTTGCTGGTATAAATGTACAATGCGATCTCACAGAACTGTGTTGCTTTTTTGACAGCTTCATCGTAAGACTACAATTTTAAGATGAAAGTGCTGTGATTCTCTTCCTAGCATCATCTCCCGTTCTCTTTACAGTCGTGGTTTTAGCATTGGCTACGCCTCTCTTATTTGTACAGAGCAGACAGATACACTACACCTTTCCAAGCCATTCTGTCTAACCCACTGAAACTTACCACCACCCATTTTAAATAAGTTTCATATCACCTTCTCTGAAACATGGTCTCTTGTTACTGCAAAAGGGAATCTGAAATGTTGATTTCTAACATGTATCTTTTTTTCCCCAACTAAAGATGTATGAGCATTTTATGTCTTAAAGCACCTAGAGCATGAAAATAAGTGATACTAATAAGTCCATTATTGCTCCTCTAGTAACTGCAAGAAATTCCAGTTCTCAACAGAGGCACCAGTATTCTAAGTTCAGGGAAAAAAAAATTAGGACACTCAAGCATCCTAAAGAACTGAAAATAACTCACTGAAACAATGTTGACTTCTGTTAACAGACATATGGTTCATTCTGTTAAAATGATTAGGTTTAGATGTTGACAGATGACAAGTGCTATGGATGAAAGAGTTGAGAAAAGAGGAGATGTTAACCACGGCATTAACGGGTTCTGAACCAATGACCGACAAAAGCTTGAGTAAATCATGTGATTAGGAAGCATTCTAGACATATCCTTAAGGTGTGTGACCAAGCGGTTTTACATAAATGCTACCTAAACCTTCCTTGTAATTAAGTCAAAGTCAACACAGATAACTGTGAAGCTAATCTTTAAGCTAAACAACCTGCTGTTTCCCCAACAATTTTTTTACCCTTTTTTTGACTGAAAATCTGTTTCTGAATTCCCTATTTTAGCTGCAGATTAATTGCCCAGTTCAGGGAAGAACTGGTCTTACTAACTGAACTTTTCCATTTCCAGGTTAACTGATGTGAAAGCGAAAAGGAAGTCGCTTTTACTTGTACAGCATAAACGAAACACATTAAGGGTCCTCTTCTCTTGCTGTATTGACAAGGACTGGGAGCTGGACTGGAAAGTGACTGCAAGTGGAAGTGATTTGCAAGTATCTTCTTCTTTTGCAGTATTATTTTGGTATTTTATTATAAGAGCACCTATCTTCAGGAAGTCATAATGCTGTGAGAATATCCAGATTATAATCTTGAAGAATCTAGATACTTCCATCAGCATCTGTGACACTTTCTCATAAGAGTTTTATTTCGGACTTAAATATAATGCTTTGAATTCCTTGCCTCCTGTAATCTTATCAGGACAGCACTGTCAGTTTAACAATCGCTGTACCCTGAGTTTCTTGGCTGTGCACTGAATAAAGCCAGATAAATCTACCTCGGATTTCCATAATGCTGGAAGAGGGTCAAGAACACCACAAAACATTAAAATAACAAATGTGAAAACTGGACACGGTTC
>NW_010409885.1:0-19213 GCF_000710305.1 Buceros rhinoceros silvestris
CACGGCGACAGCCGCCCTGGGAGGCCTGCAGTAGCGAGCGGGACCCCCCCTCGCCTTGCCCAGGAGGGGGCTGGAGGTCCTGCCTCAGCGGTGCCTGCGTGGCGCTTCTCCGGAGGCAGAGGCCTCCCGTGAAGCGATCGTAAGTCAGAACGATGTTGTCAGTCGTGTCTGCTGAGGTCAGACAGCCCTGTGGCATCGCCGGGAAAGCAGCGAAGCAGAGGAGGACTGTGGCTTTGGGATTTCTCTAAGCCGGTTTTCTTCAAATGGACCATAACACAGCGAGGTATTCTAACCATCAGCCGAGCACAGTGAGGGTTTACAAAGGGACCATGCTGTGAGCTGTCTTAAACAGCTTCATCTTCCACTTTAAAGCTCACTGTGCAGCATGGAGCCATGCTTTAGATAATTGAGGTGTAGGTTCACGAATCCTGTTACTGAGAACTAATTATAGTACAACTTCTTTTTCGATAAGCTGAATACATCTAGGGAGGTATCCCATGGTACTTTGAGCTGAGATCCTAGGAGGAAGAAACATCCTGGTATGGACTGAGAGGTCTCCGTGCTCTGCTACAGAACTTGTGGAAAAGCTTATAACTTAGAACCAGAATTTTGATTTCAATATCAAAATAAGTTTCACTGGCCCAGATGGTAGACTTTGTAAAGCCACATCAGATGTTTGCTGTGCAAATTGAGTAGGCAAGCTAAAACCAGAGTAACAGCCACGGCTTTGGGAAGATACAGGTATTGTTCTGCTTCCCAAAGCCTTTATAATGCATTCGGAATAATTCAAAATGTTTTCTTGAGTAACTTTAGTACAGAGGGTCTAAAGTGACCCTCTGTACTTTGGGTGGTGGAAGGCTCAGTGTATGAATGCTCTTAAATACATGGTAAAACTTCCCTAAAGAATTCGTTGTTTGGGATTGAAATCTTTATTGTAGTGCCCCAGTATGTGTAAAAGCTTACGCCTAAGTTTTATTTAAGCCTTTTCTTGAGATGCTTTTAATATTTGTCTAAAAAAATGCTGCTAGAATGGGATTAATTTCTGATTCAGGAAAAAACTCATTAAAAATGGGAATTAAAATACTGGTTGTAAGTAAAGAACTATTTTATAATTAAATATTTTGGCATCATGTTACACTTGTAGTTAGTGATGAACATTAACTTCTCTCTACTTCCAATACAAACTTGTTCGGGAGAGAAGAATAAACATTCTGTTTTCCATGCAAGTGGAAGAAGATGTTAAAATAGTAATCAAATTTGGCAACTGACCTTCAAGTGCAGGGAAAGGGAGTTACACTTTTAATCATTAAATCTGAACAGTAAACTGTACAGGTTAGAAACAGCTTTGATGGGCACCAGAGACTTTAGTGCCCAGCCTATCTGTAATGATCTTGTAAAATTACTGTCTGATTTTTTTTTTTAAAGAAATTGAGGATTATTTTTTTTTAAAGTAAAAATGTTTCCTAGAGTTGGAATAGAGTAAAAAGTATTTCTCTGGATTTTTAACCCACCATTGGCAACATGCATACCTATGCATAGGAAAGTTTTTAATTTGGTAACGAGATGGATATTGGATCGAGTCAGGTGCTTCCACAGAGTTTCACTGTGCTTGTAAATCCGTCTTACATTGTATTTTCTCGATTCTGGGAGTTGTAGCTGGAGCCAAACTGTCTATATTTAGGAATGAGCATGTGACTTATTAATCTTGCATCGAGTTGGCCACTTGCCTACCTTAAAATCTAAAGGCATTGTTTCGTTTTTCAAATAGGAAGTGTGAGTGAGAACCAGGTGATGTAAATACCTGTGCAGTGTATTGCTGATTTTTGGGTTCGTGCCTGCCCAGCTTGGGTTGTCTGACTGTCAGAGGTGCTTAAACCTCTGCTTGTCTTCGGCGTAATTGGCAGGAATGGATAGGATAGCTGGCAATTCCATTTTGAATACTCAAAATCAAGTTAATCATTTATAGTGTTACGTAATGGAATAATGTAATGGTGGACTTACTAAAAGAAAATACAAAACCTCAGGCATGCTGGAGAGGGACATAGAGGTTCCTCGTAGGTAGTTTTAAATAAGTTACGTTGATGTTGCCATTAGAAAATCAGAACCTTTGACTGAAATGCATGTACAACAAGAAGAAAGTTTATTTTAGCAACTATAAATATTGCGTTAATCCATGATCATTAAAACATACTTTGTGACCAAATAAAATATTCTCACACTGTCTAGTTTTTTTGTGTGCATACATATATAAACAACTAATAGCTGAATATTTCTTTAGTTTGATTTTATCTTTGGAAACAGCAACCCTCAATCTCTGAGATTTTTTCTTATTAGTGACAAGGTACATTTGCAGGGAGGTTGCATTTGGCAGTAAAATCCCAGTGCCCTGGTTTAATATTGAAAAATCTCCAAATGATTTGCATTTTAATACTAATTAATTAGGTGGTAGATTAGGCTATTTTTATCCCCCGAAAATAGATTGTCGTAACTTCAGCTGAGTTCATAGTATGGAAATACCTAATTGCATCAAAAATCCTTTGAGCAGACGTTTTTTATAGTAGTTTACTCTCTGATCTAAAATCTATTTTCTCGATACTGGGAGAAAAAATGTCCTAGAAATTAGCACAGGTAGATTTTTTTCAGCATCCTTTTTCTTCATATGAACAGAAACCTTTCACGGGGATTTTAGGGGGGAAGTGCTGTAATTTACATTTGAAGTGGAATTATTCTGTAAGGCTACCCACCATTTAGCATTCTAAAGAGTGGCAGTTCCAAAGGTCATCCCAATAAACAGAGAAAAATGTTTACACAGGTGTCAGATACAATTGGAAAAACCTACGTGTAGACTGGTCAGATAAAATTGTATCTGGATTTCTGTGGTAACAGCCCCTTAAACTGGAGCTGAAGAATGTGACTGTGGCTCATTCTGCATAATTTTCTACATCTGTTTGGATGAAAATTGTGTAAAGCAGTTGTCTTGACTTAATTTTTTGTTTTCTTTATAGCTTATTATGTTTTTGCAAAATAGAAGACGGATTCCTGATTAACAATGCCTGGCAGTAAGTATCGTTACCTAAGTTCCTAAAGACAGTATTTAGGGGTATTTACTATTACAGTGTTTTCTTTGGGGGTTAAAAATGCTACAAATTAAAATGGGAAAATGCCCAGATTACTTGCCATCATTTTTAAGGTATTTCCAATCCCGGTGTTAACCAGCCTCTGCCTTTGTAAATCTCTGTATATTTTTCAAAGGAACCTTGTATTGGCTCTGCATTTTCCTTTTCAGTAAGAAGTTCAAAATTTAACACTGATTAATTTTGTGACTTTATAGAAAATAGCATTACTATTTAGGATATAAAGGGACAAGACTTTAAATTTTTAAGATTCAGAATTAAATGAGGTTTTTGAGGCAGATGTTTCTATGAATCAAATTATTGTTTACCTTGAAGAGTAGCAAATTCCTGTAACAGAAAGGCTGATGGAATGTGAAGTGTTATTAATAATACTAATTTCAATTGTTTTTTTTCTTTTTCTTTTTTTATTTAGAAAAATCCTGGATTATCCCTAGTAAAATTATTGATCTAGATCTTTGGATAAAGCAGCTGCTTTGTCCAGAGGATAAAGCAGTCTTTGTAAGGTTACAGTACCAATCATTCTGAGTGCACTTTAATTATAGGTTTGTAATGAATTTTGCAGGTGTTTAATTTCATGAGGAAATGTTGGAGCATTTTTTTTTTTTTGGCAGTGACTTAAGATGTGTAATAAGCTGTGACCACTGAGCACTAAACATGTCTTACAGTAATTCTGTGCTGTGTTTGGATGCTGTCATGTAAATACCTTCCTGTAAGTGCTTAGGTGGTTTTTGCTTTTGTGCTAAGTAGGTGAAATTATCGCTCTCTATAGACATGAGGTTTTGTAACAAACCAGTGGCAGGTATGTATGTATTATATTGTATATTTGCATCAGAACTAGCTGGCACAAATCATTCCAACTGTGCTACAGCTCAGCTTCTGTAACGCCCTGAGCCGCTGCTCTGTTCCGGTTGCAATGGTGACTACTATTAAGGCCTCTGTCGTGATCCTCACCTTTGCTGTGAAGGACTCTCTGGGTTTTTTAAACAATTCAACCGGAAAAGATTTTTTTTTTCCCTCCCCTAAACCAAGTCTGCTTATGTTTTGGGTCATTATTAACACTATTTACCCTAATGCCTGTGCAGTCTGCATTACTGCAGAGTCAGGTGGAACTGGAAGGAGACCGAAGGAACTGATGGCAGAATCTGTGGCGAGACCTTCAGAGCTACACAGCTGTTTATTTCTCCTCTGTGTATATTACTGAGTTTAAGTATATGAGGGAAGGTCACCTAACAGATGTACGTGCATTGCAATTGTTACAAAATATCAGTACTTTCTTAATATGTTCCTTCCAAAAATTGTGGTGATGAAATAGGATTAGATTTTAATGCAAGCAAGCATTGCATTGTGGCTAGTTGTGCTTTTTATCAAGGTGCATAGAGACAGCCTTGAAGACTTAGCTTTGTTGCATGTGGAAGGGAGAGCTTCTGCCTAATTTATTTTTCTGTAGGACTTTTTTTTGGAGCATATTGATGAAACAGGTTGCTACTATTTAGTGTGTTTTTGAAATCTTAAAGTATTTGTCCCTCAAATCTGAAAAACTCTGTTGTTTGTAACGGCTCGGAGGTTTTTTTCCCACATGGAGTTCTCTCATCCCACACATTGAGAAGTGCGTTGAGCATGTTTTGGAAAAAAATGTGGAAAAGGCTGTTAAAGTGAACTGTTTTTCAAAAATGTTTTCTGTCTTGCTAGAACAAGTTCTTCATAAACAAAGTAGAATAATAAGTCTAAGTAAAAGTTTGATGGAGTTCTCGGGTCATCCTGACCCAAGTCCCTCTTCCAGTATTTTCCTGCTTGATTTCCTGAGTCTATATCAGTTCTTCGTGGTATTTTTACTCCTTTTTTGCAGTACAGTAGTTAGGGAATGTCTAGATCTAAAAATGGTTGTTTGGAACATCAGAAGGGGCCAAGATACTGCTGTTACGGAGAGACTGGACAAGGAGATCTCATTACTCTTTCTGGGACTTCAGCTGTTCCTGGAGATACTTCAGAAGGCAATCCTGAAGTTATTGTATGTGAAGTCCTGAAATGTTGAGAAAGCAAATGTGTTTTCTCACTGCTAAGGTAATACAGTATGAATAGATTGATTTGAGCCACAGCTGTTTTATTAACCAATTTAGCTGTGCTTTATCACAAAGAAACTGTGGATTAAAAGATTAATTAGTCCTTTTGTTTAAAAACAAAACCAAAGAACTTGCAAGCAGATCACCTTTGCAGTACAGACCGGGTGTGTTTTTCTTTTGTCACAAGTGTGTTCTCAATTTCCCTATTCAATAATTTGTGCAGGTAATTTCATTTAACATATTTCTCATATGGAACATGGTTGGTTTTGGTAGGTTTTGTTGTTGTTGTTGGGCGTGTTTGGACTGAAAAGTTACAAATGCTTCGGTTACAGAAGAAAGCATAGCTAACTCTTACACCAAAACGTTTGTTTCAGAATCTTAGTTTTGGACATTATGTTCCAGATATTCACACTTAACCAGATGCTTGAAGTGCAGTTTGATAGCTAATGAGTCTTTTCAGAAACAGCTAACCTACTTACTGACTGTATTCCCTGACTTCAATTAAATATTTAACTTAAAGACAGATTTTTTTAGTAAAATGAAATTTCTCAGGCTAGAAAAATTACATGTGATACAGGTGAGAACACCTGCTCACATTTATAGTCCGTTCCTGGTGTTATTTTCTTTTCTTATGCCATTAACATACTGAACTATCTTTGCTTTTCAAGATTTTGTCAGTAATGGCTTTCACAGTAAACTGATTTTAGCTGCTGATTAACACGTCCTTGTATGACCGACTATAACATGCAAATTAAGAGAACAAATAAATAAGGTTTTTGACAAATGTAATATTATCCTCTTGAATTACGGCTGTGAATTTTAGTAATGTGAACATCTCCTATGCTATTCTGTCAAATATTTACCAGTTTGAAAGAGACCACTCTGATCTAAGAGATCCGTGTATCAGTTACATGGAAAACCTTCCGTGATGTGGCCTGTCCTTGGTTACAGTGAAGTGACTGCTTTGGTAACTTCAGAGCCCTTCTCTGATGCTCGGTGCATTCATTGCTTCTCGCCAAGCCACATAACATTTTGTTTCTTCAGCTTTCCAAACCAGCCAGTTGTCTCTGCAAAGAACTAGTCTGTGCTGGTGGCTTTCCTGGTTTGTGAGAGATTAGATGAAACAATTGAATAGTGATTGTCTTTTTTTCTTAGCATTTGTGTGTTACTCCTGTCAGATAAGTTGTTTTGTGGTCTTTAAACAAACAAACCACCCACCTCTCCTCCCCAACAACAACAACAAAAAAAAACCCTCCAACAAACTTTTAAAATTATAATTTTCTCTTTGGATAGAGTTTCCTTGCCAAGCGTAGGAAGGAAAATAGCACTTGAAATGGAATTCGAAATGAGTGAATTCTTCACTCTTTTAGTGTTCTTAACACACTAAGAGGCAGATAATCTTCTCATTTTGAGTTTCTTCCATCACAGCAATTTTGGGAAATTAATTAATTTGTCTTTTACAGTTCTAGTTTTTATTCTGTCTATAATAAGTAATAACAAGGTTGTTAATGAGAAAGAAAGATTTATTTCCCTGGGAAATACAGTTCTAAAATACCCATGGTGGCTGAAGTGTCTTCCTAAATCTGTCTGTGTAAATATTTCATGGGCTGAGCATTCTAATGTTTTTAATGAAAATTAAGCCATAGTTCTAATAATAACTTTCTCCACTCTTTTCCAAACATTTTTTTTTTCCTTATCTGGAGTATGTTTCTCATGTACCCTTGAGGCTTTAAAACCCTAAATGGGACCTTCCACCTAATGAAGCATTTTTCATAACTGCTTATTTTATAGGCAGTAGAAGCCCTATTAGTTTTCTGACAATATTGTTGACTACTTAGAATAGTATTAAAATAAATAAATTTAAGTCATATAAAATTTTAGTGTTTCGGCTGTTACAGAAGAGTTACATGGGGGAGTGTCTCAGTTGTCACTGCTTGATTCTAGTATCTTAGGGGCTGAGAAACACAACCAGCCCTGTATCAAGTCCATCTTTCAACTACTAACCTAAACAACACAGGAACTTGAAAAGCAGCTGCCAGGGGACGTCATAGTTTGGGCTTCCTTTAGCGATTTGCCGTTTGTTAGACCTAGGCCAGTAAAGGAAAATAACTATTTCAGAATATCTGTAACTGTTGGAATGCTATAGTCACTAAATGTATGATAGATTCTTTACATAATAATGTACAATGAATGCTTTCAATATGTAAACACTTTGATACAGATTCTGTTCATAGGGTTTTTTTAGATGATTTGTTTTCCTACTGAAAAGTAGTAACTTCTCTAAATGTATGGTTTGATTAAGCTAAGAAAAAAGAAACAAACAACCCAGGAGCTTGTAGCTGGAAAACTGTACCTCTTTGTACCTCTGTTTGTTTCACTCCTGATACTCTAAGCAGCTTTGTGTGCCGGGGGGTTGTTGCTTCCATGTTCTTTAATGAATCTGCATGGATTTCTTTAAGACCTGTTAATTGTGAACAAGCGTTCATTTTGTTATGTTCCATTAGCTCTTAATCCTCTGTATGTGTGCATCATCCTAACCCCATTTGGGAAAGTCCCACAGAAAGTGAAAATCACTCCTATTAACACATGGCAAATAATGCCTGGTAACATTGTTAACATCATCCCCCCTTCCATTTGTTTTGGAAGACACTTCACTATCGCCAAGAAATTAACAATTCTGTTTCATCCATTCCTTGTCAAAACCTGGAGAATTTATTTTTTTTCAGCTGTTGTCATTTATGTGTTGTAATCTGGGCATGTAACATAGGAATTCAAATGCTTTGGAGACAAACTTTAATTCTGTCCCCTTCAAAGCCTTTATGTGCTTTCCAACTATACATGGACGCCGGATGTTAAAATTTAGCATAATAGTTTTTTCAGGTTTTATTAAAATATGGCTATTGTTGTTATTTACAGAAATCTCTTTGCAGCTGATTTTCCTATCAGTTGATTAACCTTCATGTGCAGCACTGTTTGCTGTTGATTTCTCGGTCATGGGACGGAAGGGTAAGAAGGCTCATGCTGATTGTGCATGCAAGTGTCCTATTTTTTATGCATGGCATCAAAGAAAAAATGATTTTTGGGAAGGGGGGGTAAGTTTTCCTTTCTGTGATTAAATGCACGTGTATGTGGAAAGACCAGGGTAAACTGCTTTTACAAGTATTTTGGCTTTTCCTTTACCTGGTGTATGGACTTTCTTCCTGTCATTGACTGCTATGATCCCCAGTGGCTCCCTGGAGAATCAGGCAGTTTGTGAATTGCTGAAATTGGAAGTTAGCTGAGTATGTGCCTCTTGGCTTTTAGAGAATGCTACTTCATTTCTAGGAGGTTACATCATTCAAGATTAATTCCTGCAGGGATTAGACAGGAACAAGTAGAAAGATGAGGTGGGTAGATGAGTGAGACTCTTCTCGACTGTTAACTTGGAGATTTCAGCTAATGAACATTTCCAAAGGTGAAGAGCTCTGGACTTTGCTGGTTTGGAGGAGCTTATCCGAACAGCCAGAGTTCTTTATTTCATAGGCATGACTCTAGAATACAGAATCAACTAGCAAATTCCATTTCTGGCTGATGTGTTTAAGGGCATGACTCTTACTGGTAACCCTCCTGACTCAAGCAGTACAAGCCTTTTGGTACTGATGTAGAGATCAGGATGAAATTTTCTAACATGAGGGACATATCATATTTGTTTACATTTCAAAAGTTAAAACATTTATAGAACCTTTGTCTCGCACAGGCGTATTTGAGAACCTTAAGACCAGCAAGTCACTGGTAAGCTAGGAGACTTCTTAATTTATAGAGAACTTGAACAAAAGTTTAAATCAGAAAATGTATTTGTGTGGAGTGACTGTTGCAGTAGTCTGACTTGCATGCTTTTAATGCAGAGGGAAAAGGGTTCATGTAGGTAAAGAACTGTTGAGCCATTGATAGTTTATACATGCAAATAACTGAACTTACGGAGTGCACCCTACTGAAGTACTGATATTTTGTGTTGAAGAACTTTGGCTTCTTTCAAATATCAAATTGAAACATGGCAGTAAGAATTAATCTTCTGTAAAGATGTCCAGAATACCCAACGATTATGTGAGAAAAGGTAAATATTTGATTTCAAAACAAGCATTTTGAAGATCTTTTTAAATTCATAGGCTTTTTAGAAAATAGATTTATACCATGTGAAGTCTGAGTAGAATTCTAGACCCTAAGTTTTTAAAAAAATTGTTGGTACCTGTTCAACTCAGCCTTCCTTTTCATGTCCAGGTGGAGATCTGTTAAAGGTCTCAGTCCTTTCATTTTCCAAGAAGAGCACAATTCTGATCAAAATTGTACTTGGATATGTTACCGTATTTTGCTGATTAAGGTCTGTACTTTGGCTTGAAATGGGCAACCCCGTCTGTAATTGTGGCTTGAGAAAGCCGAGTCATTCCTTAGTAGGAAGAGTAAGGAATTTCAACCTAACACTCAGCTGTATTGTGATACTACATCAGTACTCCTTCCTGACACTTTGGTAAAGCTGTTAATATGTAAAGCAGTATGTGAAGATAAATCTTCACAGGTATTTTGTTGGTGTACTTCTGTAGTTCTAACAAATACAAAATAATTTATGCAATTGAAATAGGCTCTCCCATTTTCATTAAACTACAATATAACTATCTGATGATTAGAAAAGGACTTTAGAGATGCTGGTACTCTACTTTTGAACTTCATAAGTAAGAGAACGCTGTCCTGGTTTGAATGAGAACAGAACCAATTCTGCTCAGAGATTTCCCTTCCCAGCTCCGTCTCTGCTCGGTGACGGCACTGTCTGAAGTTCACGGCGTGTTTGTGCAGACAGTGGCTGCTCCCAGCAGTGACAGCGCTGGGTGGTCACAGTCACTGCCAGGGGCTGGGGAGCAGAAAGGCTCCAGCTGGCACCTGCTGCTGTGCAGAGCAAGGTCACTGCTGAGCCCTGTGTCCCACGGTGGGGTCAGTAAGGGAGAGGCTGCAGCTGCGGGGAGGAGCGGCCAGGACAGGTGACCCCACACTGACCAGCCAGGGGTGCCATCCCACAGACGTCATATCTGGTGTAAAGCTGAGGGGTCACAAGGGTCAAGCTCTCTTCTCCAATGGCACCGTCCATTCTCCATTCGATTCCAGTCCATGTGTTTCCAGATCCAGTTCCTGTCTTGTGCTGAGTCAGTCTGGGACTCCCCAGTGCCTGCCCACAGCATTGCCTTCAAGGGGTTGGGCTTGATACTGGTTTTTTATGTATTTGTGTATATTTAATTATTTTCATTATTTTCTTTTTAGTATTATTATCTTTTCGTTGTTACTATTTTCATTACAGCAGTTTAGTTTTCTTTTTTCCAACCCATCAGTCTCTCCCCCTTATTCCCTTTCTCTTCCCCTTTGGGAAGGCAGAGGGGTTCAGAGAGGGCTCCTGTCATTCATCTAGTGGCTGGGCCAGCCCTAACCTGTGAGAAATATGACTAGTTAATAAATATTATTGAACAGTCTCTAATAAGATTGAGATAGCAGAGTTCCCTTGTCTCGAAATATGTACAGTGCAAGCTGACCTGTGAGAAATATGACTAGTTAATAAATATTATTGAACAGTCTCTAATAAGATTGAGATAGCAGAGTTCCCTTGTCTCGAAATATGTACAGTGCAAGCTGGGTCATCTGGATCCAAGACTCTTTCTATACGCTTGTGGTTTCTTTCAAAATGAGTTTGAGCCTTTATTGCCTTTGGGTTAGACACGAGCTTGAAGTTTTTCAGAACTGACAGAACATTATTTTTGCAAATTGAATCTGATGTTGGAATCGCAGCATGGTGAGAAGGGCTGGTTGTGGGGGAGAATGCGTGGATTGCTATAGAAACCAATGAGCCTGTGTGCCCACAGATGTCCTGTCTGGTTTCGACAGAAAGCTGAGACACCTAAGACTTGCTGATGAACGATATGAGTGTAAATAACTACCTCTGTGTCTGGATATAAAGGTGTCTGTCTCCTAGACTGACCATCTGCTAGACTGAACAGTTCAGTTTGGTGAAAAGCAGAGTGGTGGTAGTAAAGGGACATGGCCTTTAGGTACTGAAGGTGCGCGGAAGAGCAAACAGCTGGGTGTATGTTCCTTGTAGAAACTACAGGAGGGGAAAAAACCTGCTTTTTAATTAGCTGAAGTACACGGTGCTAGATAGGCAAGTTCTACCCTTAAATCCCACCATTTTGGAGAGAAGATAATTCAGAACCTTGTAAGAGCTGCTCTTCAACTAATGAGAAAGGTAGCAACCATGAGGATATTTTGTGTTCAGATTAACCTAGAAGGAGGATTTTTTTAGAATCATTTCTGTCTTTCATGTCTGTGGTTAAAACTGCTAACGTGAAAGTTGTTGCATGAACTTCTGCTGGCTCGTTGTAGCACAAAGCTGCTTATGTCCCCATTTTTTACTGATTTATGAAACACCTTGCTATGAAATCAGTATTTATTTAGAAATGGAAGTATCACGACACACCTTCTTCCTTTTGCTCTGGCTTTATCACCTAGAACTCATTTCCTGACTGTGACCCCAGTACTGAAAGCAAGAATTAAAATTTTGGACTTTACTCTTTCTTTTTTTTTTTTTCACTGTGAACAGGTTGGTTGTGCCAGCTGTGATGGAAAGAGGTCAAGGAGGTTTATGTAGCTGTGTCTTTCCAGGTGTCTTCTGAACTCAAGAGGGACAAAATTTGTGTGTTGCTTTAGCGATGAGAAGTAATTGACCTTGTTGTGGCCAGGTTAATAGGAAGATAAGTAATGACAAGAAGTAAAAAATGAAATTCATAATAAGCTGTAGAGCTTCTTTCACTGGAACCGGATTAATTTTATATATTTTTAATGCTGCATTAAAAATAGAGAGTGCTGGTACTGTCTCGGAGTATGAAAGGAGGAGGCGGTGTTGAAGAGAACAGAAATGAGCAAGTAAAACAAAGTTACTATGTGAAAACAACAAAGGTGGGAGAAAGAAGAGACAGTATGGAAACACTGCAGGCGGTGGGGCTGGTGGAAAAGCGTGCAACCAGAGAACCTTGTGTAACGGAAAACTTCTTTTTAATGGATTGGAAGTCTTTAAAGGCACCGTCCCAAAGATGATATCTTCCCTGGGGATTTAATTGCTGATGGTTCGGAAGAGAATAGTTCCTTGAAGAAGCTTAGTGGTAAGCCTTCATTAACTAGCTTGAGTTGGGGCCTTTGTCAGACTTCTTACTGGTAGCTTCACGTTCACTGTCGTTTCTTGTTTTCACAAACAGCTTACTCAAATTATTATTGCATGCTTCTCACTGTATCGCACTGTGCATCTCTTGGTGTCGATTAGAGAAGAACACACTTTGAAGTCATATTGGACCAGAATATGCTTTATAACTAGCTTTACAGCTTTCCTGCAAGAATAAACTCTCGGGATAAAGTTGTGGGGCTTTTTTTTGTTTCAAGTTACCTAAGTGCCAACATACTTTAAAAAATAAGTGTAGAGTTGCCAAACGGAGGTAATGGATGGAATTTTCCATGCTGTTACTGAGATTTTGCTGTCATGAGGGTCAGAGGTTCACACAAAGATGAGTATCATGTTCTAAGGTCAGGAGTTTTATCTGCATGTTGGACATTTTCGGTTATGCTTTGGAGGGGAGATGCTAGAAACCAGCTGTTTAGAAATCAAAAGCAGCACTAGGGTGGGAGGTGGAGGAGAGGCTTGTCTGGGGGGTGAGACTTCATCCTGCCTAAATACCTCTGTTCTCTCTGGGAGTGCGTTACAGGGACGTTGCAGTGGCTGCTGCAACCTTACAGTGGTTGTTCTTTTTATAGCAGGCTGAAAAATATTTTTAATTAACTCCCTTATATGGCCAGAATAATTTCTGTGATCTAAAATATTTGATCTAAGTGGAAGGAGAATGCCCTTGAAAGTAGTTTTAGTTCTGAATTACATTTATCAGCTGATACTAACAGTTCAAAAGTAACCAGGTATAGTTAGTGCAGTGGTTGAAATACTATTTTATGCACTTTCCTCTGGATATTTGAAACAGATTTATTTTTTGTTTATATTTCTTACCTCAGATACAGAAAAATTAAGTAAAATGAAAGTTTAATATATAAAAGTGAAGTAGTCAGTTTTTACATAGTTATATTTAAGTACATTGAGCAAGCAAATACAATTTTAATAGCCAAACACACATTTGTCTGTAGATTCAAGCTTTTATTTTACTTATTTTTTGATAGAATAAGATTTTTATTTTTATTTTATAAATCTTGGAAGATAGAGAATAAAGATATGGACAACCAAATCCAAGCTTGAGAAGTAGCAAAAATATTCAGTGAGTGAACATGAAATCTTGGTTCAGGTTGTTAATATTCTGCAAACAGTTGACAACGTTAGACAGCATTACAGCATTTTGGCAGAAATTCTAGCATTAGATAAATGGTACATTCTATTTGTTTTCTGTTCAGCTGGGTTTGTGGTGACAGCTTCTGTGCAGCTCAGCGTTTCTCCTGAATTTGTTTTCAGTAAACACCTAGTTTATAAGTCGAGAATTGGTATGGAATTGTTATTTAGTGGAAATTATTAGTTGTGGTTTTATTAAAAGTCGTACCTTCTAATTTCCAGGCTTTATAAAAATAGCTGTATGAAAATACCATATTCGTGTTACCCAAGTGGATGTAATGCAGTAAGTAAAATGATGAGAAGTAATGGGAGGCCAGAGAGAATCTCAGAACAGTTTAACTCAAAAATTGGTTTTCTACCTGATGTATCATCATCTTTGAGTACGATGTTGAGGATTTAAATTCTGTAATCCTTCCTGCTTAAATTCTGAGGTATTATTACAGATAATGTTAATTTCATTAACCTATTAATTTTTCAAGTACTTCTCTAATTTAAAAGTTAAACCCTTTTGTTTAAAAAGCCTTTTTGGTCAGCAGTCTGTCATAATTAATTATTTTTCTGACCATTCATCAGTAAGGTCAAGCAAGTATGTTTTGCAAAAATACTTATCACTCTACAGTGATGTGTGGCAGCTGACTGAACAGTTTTTTTTCTGAGACTACTGATTTTTTTTACTTACAGTCACAGAAATAATGAACTGTGTCTTTCAGGGAAGTTGAAGGAATGAAACTGACTCTGTCATTAGTTCTATTCCTTTCTCTTTTCTGTGCCTGGCCTTGATTACAGAATTTGATACTCCAGTTTTTCACGTGTTTGGTGGGTTTATGTAGATGTCACAGGGCTGATCAAGATAAGCTTACAGTACTGCAGAGCCCTCACGGGAAGTAACTGCTGCTGTGCTAGAGGGAGAACACATTTCTGAAGGAGGAGACAGTACTCGGGGAGTGAAATCATATCCAGGATGAGGCACTATGTTCAAGTTCCAACTGTTGAGCAAGAAAAAGCCTATGATTATAATTCTGCTTTTGAACCAAGACCATGTATGTGCTTGGGTAGGTGAAATTACCATTTTCTGCTAAGGTGGACTGTTTCTTCTTACTGCTGTCGTGTAGAATAAATGGGTGTCAAAATAGTACCTGTACAGCTGGGGTGTGTGTGCAGCCTTCTCCTGTCAAAGGCGGATGACAGGATTCCTTTAGCAGAAGAGCAGGCATGGTTGAACTTGGAAAATCCCACTGTTGCACCAGTCGTTTAACCCTTTTACATTGATTGTCATGTAACAGTGAGAACTTCTCTTTAGGTACCACTTAAAGCTTCGTATTTACTGGTATAAAATGGCATAAAGGTGTCTTCAACGGGGAGACCATTGAAATGCAGATTTTGCTTGACCCTGAAAGGGAATTGTCATAGGATTTGTCAGCGATAAACCTGCATCAGATGGAACAGGTTCTTTTCACCTGGCTTAGTGATGACTGCATTCTGCAGACCTCCAAACCAGCTTATTTGTGTGAAAGGAAGCTGCTTATTTGGATCAGCTTTTATCTGGGTTAAATCTGTGTCCAAGAAATAGAGAATCTCTTTTCAATTGCTCGGTTTCTCTCCGTCTTTTAAAACATTCATCTTTTCTGGTCTACATAGTGAAATGTTCCTAGATTTTGTTCTCTGTTTTTAAGTTCAATCTATTTTCAGTGTATAGTGTTAAGAGTTGATTTTTTGGTGGTGTTTTTTTTATAGTCATAATTCTTTTTTTGAACCCATTTCTGTGTTTTTATTATTCTCTCCTGGTTATAGCAAAACACTGAGCAGTGACAAATAATTTTCTCACAAAGTGTGTCTCACAGCTGATAACTGTTTTTGTTTTGTGCTTCTGGTTTTCTTTTTTTCTGTTGTCTTTGTTTATTTTTTTCTGATGGTGTTCTGCTTAAATCTCTTTACTCAAAATGTCTTTGGAGGCTGAAAGCTTTGATAGATTAAATCTAGCTTTCTAATACTTGAATGTCCTCTGTAGCTAGAAAGTTATTTTAATGACATTAAAATTCGTATTAATTTTAGTTTTTTATTTTGATAGAAAATTGTTTTTACGGATGGGTGGGTGGTTTGGGGTTTTTTTATGTAAACTGTGCTCTAATTAAATATATAGCGATGTAAATATACCACTGAGAATCCAGGAGGGGGAGAAAATTTTCGAATCTTGTGTGATAATCTTATTGTTAGTCTTTATTTTAATGTCAAAATTCACTGTGTGCTGTGAATCTGAAGAGCAGTATTTGAACACTATTGAGTTTCTGTAAACTGAAACCATCTGGTAAGCTGGTCAGAATTAATTGCTTCTGTCATACGATATTTGTCCTTCTCAGAGGACCGACTGTATCCAGGTTTTGTCTTCAATTTATGTAATTACCGCTGTTCTAATACATTGTTGAAATTTTCAGCTGTGGATCTTTGCAAAGATTTTCTCTTCTGTCACTTAGAGGGAGAAACTAGCTCTAGAAGAATTTTTACTCTTGCATTCAATATTTTACAGTATTTTCTTACTCTGTTTTAGATAGCTGTGGCTAAACATTTGCTATAGTTACTGTAAGAATATTTTGCTGTACTTAGTACTCAAATATACCATTTACTCTGGACCAATGTTAGTGATCCATAAGGTAGCAAATCAAGAGGAAAACTCGAGTACAGGGAGTGTTGAGCCAGGTGCAGAGTTGCACACCTAACTCAAGACACCTTTAACGATATTAGGTCTTGTTTTGGTGGGTTTTGACGAGCTCACTTGAATTTCAGAATGCTGAGTGAGGTACTAGACACTAACAAGGCACTGCTTTCTTATTAAGATTTTACTGACTTTTAAAATGTTACACTACACTGCTCTCAGAATATATTTGTACAACCATCTGAATCGTTTCTGGTTTAAGTCAAGCAGGCTTTTAACCTCTTCTGATATGTACGTTTTCCAGTGGCATATGAAATAGCTTTGATTTTAGTTGCTTAGGACCTGCAGCTTTTATATAAAGGCAGAATTTTAGATCAGTTAGACTTCTGTGAGTAGAAGATGTCAACAGAAGGAGTAGTGTGAAGAACCTGACACTTCTTACAAAGTACTATTTCACAGAAAAATTCTTAGTATTTTTCCTTGCCTGCGTTTATTCCTGTTTATTCTTTGCATGTTTTTTGTTTTCGTAGTTATGTAATGAAGTTGTAAGTCTGTGTTCATCTTCCTGTGACATGACACTACAGTTAATTGAATGAGAAGACCAGTGAGGGGAACTTAAAGTGTGCTTTTAAAGTCATAGATCTGTTTTGTTTCTGAATAAATAAATTGCAAGAATTCAGTTGTCAGACTGTGAGCACAATTCAATTTTTGCGCATCATTTGGGAAAATGTCAGAAAACAGATGGAGTAGAGGGACAAGCAGAAGAAGGCTTTGTCATGAATCTAATAAATACAGTTAAAACCAAGTAAGGGTACTGGCATCTCTTAAGTAAAGAAATACAATCCCGATGTATTTGTCTACTACTTCCTCACATCCTGAAAAATTTGCAGGTAAATTACTATTATCAAAGTTACTCTCAGGATACCCGTTGTTCTTTTCCCTGTTTTGATTTGCAGTAAAAGCCTTTGCAGTTTTTACTCTTAGATCAAAGTGTTCTGTGATGTCTTTGGAGTATGTAAGTGAATACCTTTACTAAGGTATTTGCAGGATACTCCTAGGCGATTCAAAAGACCAGGCAGCCGCTGCTCTGCTGCCATACTTGCTAGAGCATTCAGTGTATTATTGCCAGTTAAGTGGCTCCTGTGCATCAGTGCTGCTTTAATGTTAGCCTGAGACCTGGCCAGTGGGGTAGTTTGATAATGTGACCACTGAATCATTTAAAACCTTGTTTGTCAAAGCATTTAAGTTCCTTGGGAGTAAGTTTGCACTGATAAAACAGTTGGATAGATACCTAGTTGATTTCTTTTTTTTTTTTTGTGCTAAGCTTTTACTGGAATCATTCCAAAGTTCTTGTAGTCCTGAATGCTAGAAAAAACAAACCATACTTCATAGGTTTCTATCTTGTTAGAGCAGGCAGCACAACTCTTTCTAAATTAATAAAACTGCAAATTACAGGTATTGTTCAGGTAATTTTATGAGTACAGTACTCAGAGTGGAAACGAGATCAGAAAAAGACCTTTCCTCACTTCAAGTGACGGTGTTTCGTCCGATGCTCAGTAAATAGTGTGATGCTGGAGGTCTTTTTTTGTATGTTGTGCTTTATGTAGTTGCCTGAAAAAAGAAGGTTTTGTCATTTACTTTTTTGTAGAAGACTGAATGTAATGCATGTTGAGATGTTTTGAAATGATCATTCAGAAGGAAGATAAATCAACAAATGAAGTAGCCTTGGTTTTAATATTACTACATTTTGAAATGTCTTGGTTTTTGTGCATGTTTTGAAGAATGGCCGGATGAAGGCGCCTTTCTAGTACCCATCTTTTACTACGTTACAGTAGTAGCTTTGCTTATTTGACTTCAGTTATGCTCCATTACTTTAATTTTGCTTTATTGCTGATAGTTACAAGCAGCTGAATTCTCTGTGTCTTATTCCTCCTTGCTCATCAGCTAGTCACTTCAAATGAAAATGCCAGAGTTCCTAAAACTGAATTCTGAATTCCGTTGGGTAAATCTCTCTGCAGGAGTGTGCTGTTGCTGTGCTGCTTTGAGACCTCGCTACAAGCGTCTAGTAGATAACATATTTCCTGAAGATCCAAAAGTAAGTGATGACTTTAAAATTTTAAGGGATTGGCATTTGAAAATCTTTGGCAAGTAACTCTTGCTTTAACAATTTTAAGCTTTTTTCTTTTCTGTTTTAATGTTTGACACTAAATTCTGCCTTAGCATTTCACAGAGTTAATAGAAGTTAGCTGAATAATTTAGCTGGAAAGGAACCTCTACAGATCGTCTCCTCTAATTCCCTTTTCAAAGCAGGGTTGTGTGTATCGAAGAGTAAAACTAGTATGTTTTATTTAGAGAAATAGACATTTAATTAAACAGGATGTTCACAGCAAAGGTAACACTTCCTATCTACTTCAGACCACTAAGACTCGTTACGGTTGCAGGTGGTGTGGATTTTACTTTACTAACTCTTGACGTCTTAACTGTATAAGTTTTTACAGTTCTAGTAGGGGGTTGTGATCCAAAAGGGGGTTTTGTTGTGGTTTTTTAATTTCTCCAGTTATTTATGTGTGCTTTTTTCATTTCATTGGAACAGTCTTGGAGCTGTTTTAAAGCCTAGCCCTTGCTCTCTGTGAAAATAAATAACTTCTATGTTCTAAAATATGAAGAGACTTGCTTAGTAAAATACATTAATTAATAATGAGTGTGTTAAAAGCTTCAAAGTCATGGCTTTGCAAAAGATAATGTTTTGGTGAAAAAAAAAAAGAAAAGCCTTATCCTTCTTACCTGATAGTTGTATTTCTAACCTCACCTGAGGAGATCCCACAGTTTACACTGGAACTAATATGTTAATCTTTGATCTAACAATTAGCCTTCAGGTACCATGCGGAAATAAGATAGTTAAACTACAATCTTGTTTGTATATAGTATCAAAATCTGCATCATTTATGTTTGGGGGGGGGGGGGGGGGGGGATGAGGTAT
>NW_010409885.1:19297-36852 GCF_000710305.1 Buceros rhinoceros silvestris
TATGAGGAATGGGAAAAGAAACCTACATTGTACTGCTAGGGAAAAAGTGTGTCTTAGAACTGGTGACGTATCTCACTAAATACCTTCTTTTCTCCACACTCTGTCCCTGAAGAAAAGGTAGGGAAGATAGTTGCTTCATTTCTTTAAAAAATATTTTACTTTATTTCTTATGTCGCTGGTTTGTGCAGCTAAGCTATTTTTGCTCAGAACTTATTTTGTTTTCATTAGCTTGTTCCCATCTGTATGGCTCAGATCTTTAAATGTTGAGTAGACAAAAGGCAGAACACTTCAAAAGCTTCACACTTTCTATGACTTTTTTTTTATATTCATATGTCTGTTTTTAGGATGGTCTTGTTAAAGCTGATATGGAGAAGCTGACTTTCTATGCAGTTTCTGCACCAGAAAAGCTGGATCGAATTGGTGCTTACCTAGCAGAGAGACTGAGCAGAGATGTTGTCAGGCATCGCTATGGGTAAGGAAATGTATCACAGCATTAAAAATTAAAGATTTTTGGCCTTCATGATGTCAAAAGGTATTTTTATAAATTTATAGAGTAGGTAAATGGCCATTCTTTAGGGTACTTATGTTTGTTTGCTGCTGTTCTTTACTCTTTTTCATTTACTTCACATGTTGTTTGACTGTGCAGGAGCTGATGTTCCATGCTGGGATTTGGATAGACAGAAGATCTGTAGACTAGAAAGCTGGGATTTATAATTTAAAATAAAATGTGCTAGGGAAGAAAATTGAACTATATTTACTCTGTTACCAAGTCTTATGACATCCTTTCTAAAAACATTCAATCCCTTCCCTCCCCCAAAAAAGAAAAAATATGAATATAGAAATACCAATAACTTCTGTTTTTAGACAAGGGGAAACGTGCCTTTCATTCTTTCTTTTCTAATTGTTGTAATAATAAGGACATAAACTCAATTCAGGTAATAGTAAAGGTAGCGCGTCTTTATGTGAGTCTCTCTAATTAATTTTTAGGTATGTTTTAATTGCCATGGAGGCACTGGACCAACTTCTAATGGCTTGCCATTCTCAAAGCATAAAACCATTTGTGGAAAGTTTCCTTCATATGGTGGCCAAGCTTCTGGAATCAGGCGAACCAAAGCTGCAAGTTCTTGGAACTAACTCTGTGAGTAAAGATGCTGAATCAAATCTGAATACATCTCTGCTGATTTGCTATGAGAAAGTAGTTTCAGAAGTCACAAAGTATCTGTCAGTTAACACGAATTGAGAAGATTCTGTTTGTGGCCCTTTAGGGCCTGAACACAGAGCAGACACCAGCTGGAGGCAGAAAATCTGTTTCCTTTCAGTCTTCAAAATTCTTTTGATGGCTGAGCTCATCCCTTGCAGAAATAACTTTTGGAAGGAACAGCAGAGCTGTTCTGTGAGTTCGTATTTTAAATCTTTAAGCCGTTATATAGGTAAGACAGTGTTTTCTCACTCTTCAGCAACAAGAGCCATGGTGTGAGAAGTAGGGGATAACACCCTTCCCCCCAGCACAGACACTGCACAGAAAGATTCCTGCTAGCTGAAGAGCTGCCAGGAGGTGAAAGCATTCAGTATTACAACTACACCATCTTAATAGCTTGAGTATTACGGGATTCAAATCCAGGCCTGAAGGGCACAAGTGTCCAACTGAGGATTCGGAGAACTAGTTTTTCAAATAATGATGGGTGCAATCAGTGTCTCAGTTCTGTCGTTCTTCCCTTCTAACCACTGTACTTCCCATTAGTACAACCGGAACCTCACCAGCGCCAGGATTGTATTGTGAGCTGTTTTCACTTGGAGTGTTTGCGTTTACCTAAGCACAGGAGTAACCCTTGCCAGTCCTGTACATTGCCACTGTTAGCAGTGGGGCTGGGGGGGTTCTCTGAGTATTGCCTGCTGGGCTTTCCTTTGGGCATGATTCCCAGCCAGGGGAGTTCAAGTGGAGCTGTAGTGAGTTCGATGGAGTTGAGGTTCAGAAAGGTGTAGTAGAGTGATGCTACTCTGGAGTAGAAAACCTTATTGTGGAGGAATGCAGAGAGTTCTTGCTCTGATGTAGGGGAGGAGTTGTCCCCCTGTGCCCCAGACTACCAGGGTGGCTTTACGCAGATAATTATTTATTTACTTTGTCTTTGAGCCAAACTGCCCTGCTTCTTTCGATTTGTTTGTATAATAATGCCTGGGCAAGCCCGCTTAGGGAGACAGCTTTGGAACCTATTTCCTGGACTGCCCAATAGCAAGATGGACATCGCTTTCCAGTTGTTTAAAATCCTTGGTGGCAAATGGTTGCTGCCGCCTTGATTTACAAGGCACACGTCACTTCCAAGTGAACAGTATTGAACAGAACTCTACCTTCTGGTCACCTGTTAGATATCCCTGTCAGTTCCTAATGAAGTCTTTTGTGAGCAAGGCAGATTCATGGACTTCCTAAATTAGGAGATAATTTGTGTTGGTCTGTTGTAAAACTCAATAACCAAAAATAATGACGTTTTCCTAAATAAGTGATCAAATGCTGTCAGGAGAGTGGATTTTTATGGCTCTTCAAAAGTATTCCAAAGGTTAATTTTAGCCTAGTTATGCTAATTTCCCTAGGTGCTTTCTGTAATCCATGGAGAGAAAAGATAAGAGTCTTTTTGTGTTGACTCAAAAGGAGCAAATTGTATTGGCATTGATAGATCCTTTGTTACCAAGGACACTGACCTACTCTCTTCTTAAATAATTTTTTTCACGGGGAGAAAGTTTGCCATTTAGTCTTTTGTTAGTTTTTCCTCTCCTCCCAAAGGAAACAAACAAAATCAAAGAAAAAAAGAGTAGAGAAGGTAGAGTGACTCTAAGGTGCCGCTCTGGACTGGAAACTGGTGGTGTCTGGGAGAGAAGAATAAATTTCATATGAAGTAAATTGTCTTTAAACTGGTGAAAGGTCAGGCAACCTTTGGAAAAGTTTCCGTAATATTTTTAGATTAAACTTCATTTCAGGCCAGTAAGAATATGTAGTCTGCTTACACATAAAAAGATAAGGAGTATGATTGTGCCTGTAAGTAAATCCTGGTTATTTTCCGCCCCAAGGCTGACTTTGAGAGCTTCGCTGGGATACAAAGCAGCGATGTCTTTTGAGTAAGATTCAACTGTCTTACTTGAGTTGTAGTTTTTTCTCAGCCTCACAAGCAGATTTTGTTTCAGCTCTGGGGACTGTTGTGATTACTCAGAATTCAGAGTTTCATATGAAACAAATCTGTGTGCTAATGACTCAGAGTAGTTTAAAGTCTTAGAAAGATCTCGAAACTGCCACTGTCTTCCAAGGGCTTTTCCCCTGATTTACAAATACCTGGTTTTGGATGCAGAACTTTCTCTGCTTGGTGTTCTATCTTACAAAAAAAACCCAACATTTTTATTCAGCTGTTGACTTCTTAAATTCGTTTTTGAATTACATTTCTTGTTTTTAAGTTGATTTACTTTTAAAAAGCAAACCTGAAGATTGCTGTTTTAGAAAAACAGTTGGGTTTTTTTTTTTTAATTTATGTATTTTTATGCCTGATCTTAGGGTTTATGTATAATTATTTACTATAACTTTTTGTCTGTTACATTCATAAATTATGTTAGCTTATTTTCTACAGCAGCAATCATCATTTCTTTTTTATAACATAACTGTGAAGTGAATCAACTTATAGGCAAATAGGAAACAGATGAAATTCAATAATGGATTGAATTGTTGAATTTTTTTCAAGTAGACCAGATTTCAACGTGGCAGTGTCTGTGAAGTTCAAAATGTCTTTTTCTGTCACGGAAGATATTTTTATTAACCGTGTACTAGGATAGCATATGCCGGTGAGGAAACTGAAAGAATGTGGTGGGGAAAAGTGAGATTTCCTTGGCTTAAGTATAACAGAATCTGGAGTCTGATTGACAAAAGCTTTTACTTGGAAACTTACAGGAAAACTAAGATTCTCTCTCTGAACATTTTGCAGCATTTCAGTAACGGAGTATCATGTAAACCATCCCTGTCTCTCATGTACCAGTAATTGATGTATTGCTCAGATCCGGAGCTGTTGTATTACTAGGAGAGGATGAATTAATTGTACTTGTTCTTCCTGTCTAGTGGTGAACATCTTTAACGTCTTTGAGTTTGTCATCAGAATTCTTTGGGACAAGAGAATTTTTTTAAATGTTTATTTTTCTGTAATTTTTTTTTTTTTTAGAAATGGTCCAGAAATTTTTTTGTGAGCAGCTGGTCAAAACAATGGGGTGTGTAATTTAGTGTGTCTTTCATCTCCAGCTAAAACCCAGATGAGTACTCCAAAATGAGTATCTCCAAAACCCAGATGAGTACAAAATATTTTTAGCTACTTTGGAGTGTTGATGGGGTGAATTTTTCTATTTTGACAGTAAAAGATTGGTTTTTTCATTTGAAAAATTGCAGGTGTCTATAGAACCCAAGATTGCCACATTTTAAATTATTTATCACAAATGCTTGCTGGAGTTGATAGAGTGCTTCATTTTGGAAAGGAAGCTTCTTCTTAGGAGCAGTGAAATATTGGTGCCATCAGTGGCAGTGCTGGGCTTCCTGTGCTTGAGGAGGTGACTGTTACTCCTAGCTGTCATTATCTGTTTTTAAAACACACTAAGTATCCCGAGTGGAAAAGTGACCGTCAGTGCCTGATACAACAAGATTTTTGTATCTGTCAGTGCTGGCTTATAAAAGCAGTTGGTGTGGGCAGAATATGTGCCCATGTATGTAAAACTGGTATAAAATACCAACATGAGACGTGAAGGAATGTCAGAATTAATGTTCCCAGTAGAATACTCAGTCTCGCTTGTTGCAGCAATGATAGTCGGGAAATACATGATGGAAACTTTCCTTTATGAGAAGATTCTACTTTCATTCTACCTGCCAATACAGAGTGATATCCTAGTAGTGCTTTAATATGCAGTGAAGTATTTAATCGCCAGGATCCCTGCTTGGTATTTTTCTGTTGGAGTTAAAGGTACAGAGATTCCCAGTTACACAAAGCATGCTTCCTCATCCTGTAGGTTATTCCATAGCTCCTACATTCCGTGTCTGTGTATGCTACAATTTGAGCGTTGCTGGGTAAATCGCTGGAGGCAGTCCTTTTAGGGTCGTCCACGGTTGTGTGTTGCTTCCCCCACCTCATGCTCGTGCTCTCTGGACTTGCAGTTTCATAGCCACGCTCACGTGGCCCTGTAAGCTCACTACCACTCCTAACTCTGTTACACAGCGGCACACGTGGCCTTCAGGAGAACTTTCATCCCAGCGTTGCATGAAGTAAAACTGAATGTCCAGCTATCCATCCCATTCCAAAACACTCAAAATGAGAAGTGTCAGGTGACGGTAACTATTAATAACTAAAATAAATCACCAGTTGCTGTTGCTGAGAACCTGATCTTGTTGTTTTTTATTGTCATCGTTTTAATGCTGTGCAGTTAATGTACAAATCTTGTGTTCAAAACCTTTCTATTTATTGTCCTCTTTGCATTTGTTTGAAGTGAGTCCATACATTCACACACTCCTCATTAACTCTCTAGTGCGAAGTTTGAGTCTTATGTTTATAGGATATCGTGTCTTCATATTTCCTAAATGAAATCCAGTAGCTTTGGCTAAAGAAGATGGTGACTATCAGTATCAGCACCCCCTTTCCCCATCTGAAACACGAGAAAATTGTAAGCTGTAGAAGACAAACCGGGGAGCTTGGATTTAAAAGAAATACTGCTCACAGGTTTATGAACAAGGAGATACTTTATATAACTCGAATATGGTGCACGTTGATTGTTTGCTCTTGAATTCCTGCAAAAACCTGGCCTTCTTTAAAGACATCCAGAGTGCATTAAAAGTTAGGATTTTTCTCCTACTGTACTGGCTACATAAGAGTGATAAGACAGCATAGATTTATATAAGAAATTATGTCCTTAGGAATTTAATTTGAGAGCTTTCATGATTTATTTATGGCACTTGCACAGTCTCTCTCTCCCTGCTAATGGGATCCAGCTTTCTTGACTCAGTCTGGAACAAACATCTTCTGAATGGATAATGTGTTCCTTCCCTGTTCCGTGGTAGATTTAGATGTTATTATCCTGATTGAATTTTAATGGTTTCAAAATCAATGGAAATAAGATATTACCAATGTGAGTTCCTTTTTTTTGTACCTTCTGTATTCTACAAATATAAAAGATGATTGTGCTGGTAAAACTTCCATAAATTGCCAGTGAGTGGTTGCATTTATTATGACTGAATGACACGTTTACATCTATAAAAGCTGGGTAAGTATATTCCAGGCAAGGGCTTGGACTTGCGTAAGAGTTTTGTCCTTTTTTAGGTTTAATAATTTTTATATTTGAAGTATACTTCATGTCTTAGGTGCTTAGGAGTGAAATATTCTTTATTCAGGAATAGCTTAAGAGCACCACTGCTAAGCTAGGAGGAGCCTTTCTCTTCTGACACAGATTCATGTCCTTTACTGAATGCTGGTGCAACTCCAAGCAGTATTGTCACAGTCAGCTTTCCTGTGGCCTACATGTTCAGTCGTCTGAATGCTGATCTCGGAACATGCTTCAGAAGTGCTTTATGGTCAGTGGGTGAAATTGTTTTGTTATTCACATGGGGAAATAAAAAAAAATTGCCCTTTCTGGACTGTTTACGATGCATGCCATTTTGAGAGGTAATACTTCTGTGCACTTGCTTCCCTGCTACCAAGCTACGTGGTAGGACAAATCTCCTGAGATGAATCCTGACTCTTTCTTGGCCTAAATTCACCATTTGTTCCTACAGAGCAATTTCTTGGTACAATAAATCTTTCTTCTTAGCAAAACAGTTCCCAGAGTTATATAAAGTTTTCACGTTGGAAGATCCTGTCAATCGAATAGCTTTGTATTCTAGATGATATGCTGATATTAAATGATAGATGAGTTAATACTCTCATGGCCACTCTCAGAGTGTTCTGGGTTCTTTAAACTTTTTGCTTCCATTCTTTTAATGCCTGGGAAATACTAAGATTGTATTGTGGGATTTTTGTTGTTTTTTTTTTTTTTTTTTTCTCTGGACTTCATGCTTTTTTAAATTTTAAGGACTAATTAGGTTCCTATCTTGAGAAAATGTTACAAAATCTATTTCTGTTTTGTAATTTACAATTTCATTAAACAAACCAGTGAGATGTAAGATTTAAATCATTTTTCAGGGTCTAGTGGGAAGGAGATTATCATTTTAATAACTCACTGTATTGAAAAAAAAGTACAGTTGCTGTTGGTGAATTGTCTTCAAAGTGTGGCGGTAGACTAGACAGAATTGGTTTTTTTCTGGATCACCGGAGCATACAGGATCCCCTCTCCAGGAGGACATGTAACATGAACTAGTGTTACACAATTTTGCTCCTTTTGCAGTAATGGCTGAGAATATAGTTTTACAAACTTTATCCTTCTCAGCTGCATCTGTAGCTTTCAGTGGTAATGCAGTCAAAAGAGTTAAGTGTTCTAGATAGAAGAAAGAGTAAAAGAAGAATAGAAAAAGTGGGTGGTTGGTGGTTTTTTCTGAAATACACAGCTTTCAGCTTGAAAAGACTCCAAACCTCCACAGATCAGTATGCTGTAGACTATGCTAAACTACTCTCTGCCTGTCTGTGGATGTGGGTGATCTGCTGGTAAGAGCAGGCTCTACCTTCTGTTAAGTGCACAAGAACGGCCTCAGCCTGTTGCTAGCAACTGGTAAAAAGAATATGGGAGAGGGAAAAGGTGGAGGGATCTCTTGCTTCAGGGCAGAACCAGTCTGAGTTCAACCTTTCCTTTCTATTTTTCTTTCTTCTGTAGGCTGTTCATAAACTGTCAGTGAAGGAGAATCCAAAATGACTTTAGGCAGTCTGCTCTCTCTCAAAAGGAGAGGTTTTTTAATCTCTAACTTAGGTACCCTCTGCTTCAGTGTAAGCCTGTTACTGCTTTTTCTATTACCATTGGACAAAGAAAACCATTTACTTCTTTTCTTTTATAGCTATACTCTGTACATGGTAAGATTAATATCTTCGAGGCAGCTCTGGAGTAGCTAATTCAAAGTCTTTCAGTCTTTTTTAACAGATATTTATCTAAAGCTGTGTTCATCCCTTGAGTAATTGAAGGACTGTATCAGTTCATCACCATCTTCATCTGTAATGCTTCAGCTGCATGCAGTGCTTCATCTATAGGCCATAGTGCCAATTAGATTGCAAAAATTTCTTACAGGTGTCACAGGTAATATAGATGTATCAGGATATTTTCTTTTTCAAGACAGTGTAACGGCACTGACTTCTGTTGACTGTGCAGTTTGTTATAACCCTAAGTTTCTTTTCTGCATTCAGCTGTGTCTTGACTTGTGTTTGTACAGCCATCTTAAAATGGTGTTTTGCGTTTGTCATTCCTAAATTGCTTCCTTGGGTTATTTTTTTAAGGTCTGGCCAAGAACCAGACATGAAGGGCGCCTACAGCTCTGGCCAGCTCGGTGTTCTTTGCAAGTTTGATGAGCCCACTCTGTCATCTAAGTCTCTAGTGAAACTCAAATATCTGTATTCCAGACAGTCCCCTTCAGAAGTTCACTCAATCCTTTACTGTAGTTTGATGATTTATAAGTGTTTCTATATTTTTCCCAAACCCTTCTGCAGCTGTCTTATGGGAAGTCATCTTTTGGCAGTGTTTTAATAGCTTCCCTTTGAGAATTTTTTGTATTTTCTTGTCAACAGCATCAGTTAAGAAGCATGAGTTGAAGTTAAGATGCTGCTTTATCTGGATACACAAAATCTACTTCCTTGTCATAGGAATAATTGAGGCTGGAATGATGTGATCTGTTCTTGACAAATCCACGTTGTCTGTTATTTACCCCTTCATGACTTTGTAGGTGTTTGCTAATTGGAATTCTTTTTTTCCAGGGTGCCTTTCTATGAATGGAATTAGTTAACTGGGTTCCCTGACTCCTCCTTTTTCACTCCTGTAAAGATAGACAGATTTGACAGGAGGCTTCCATTATTTCCCTTGAATTCTGATAAATCAGAATGTTGCTAGTTAACCCGCTAGTGACAGCATACCGTCTGATTGCTTGGACAGCCTGCAAGGAGGCTGTAGTGAGGTGAGGGTCAGTCTGTTCTCCCAAGTAACAAACAATAGGACAAGAGGAAATGGCCTCAAGTTTCACCTAAAGGGGGAGGTTTAGATTGGACATTAGGAAAAATTTCTTGCCTGGAAGAGTTGTGCAGCATTGGATCAGGCTGCCCGGGGCGGTGGTGGAGTCCCCTGTCTCTGGGGGTATTTAAAAGATGTGTAGATGTGGTGCTCAGGGACGCGGTTTAGTGGCGTCTTGGCAGTGCAGTGCAGTGGTCGGTCTTGATGATCCTAAGGGTCTTTTCCAACCTAAATGAATTGGTGACAGTCACTGTTGAATGTTAGATGCTTCCATATTGCAGAGTATGTTGTATTTCATGCGGTTGCACCCTTCCATAACAATCTAAATGAAGTTCTGGTGGAAAGGCTTTAAAAAGAAGACTCTGCAGTTTAACTTATTCTTCTCTGAGGTTAAATATTTTAAGCACTGTCAAATAGGGATTCTTCCCTAATGCAATGTTTTATGTTACTTCTTAAATCAAACTCAGTGTTAGTTATTCTCTGTGGGGAAATTGGTATCAAAAGCCTTTTTAACATATTTCATTTTCCAGTTTGTCAAATTTGCCAACATTGAGGAAGACACGCCTTCGTATCACAGACGCTATGACTTCTTCGTGTCTCGATTCAGTGCCATGTGTCATTCGTGTGACCACGATCCAGAAATACAAACGGAGTAAGTGCCATCCTCTATGTCTTACAGAAAACCATCGTAACACATTAATATAGGCTGTGGTACAGCTGTTATTGTGATCCTTAGTGGAATAGTTCATTCCGTGGGAAGAAGATGAAAGTCTGACTTTCAAATAGTGCTGAATATTGGAAATCTTGGGTGGCGAGAACTCCTAGAATATTTAAGTGGAATTTTACCTGAATCATGCCCCCAGATTGCAGGGATTCTCTCCAGAAAGGCACTGTGCAAGTTGCATAACCCATCTGAGAATAATAATGGGCTACTTACATGAAGAGCAAAAGCATGTTTTGAGTCTGCTATTTGAGAATTACTCATGTACTCATTGAATTTTCTTAGATGTCTGCAGTATGATACTGTGTGCAAAACTGAAAAGCCTTCATGAATTAGTATTACAAGTTTTTACAGTATTATATAAGCAGCACAATTTATTTTAACTTCAGCTCCCCCTAGCGATGCGTTCTTTGTATGAATTGTTCATCAGTATTTAACTCCTGGGCACTTTATAAAACATCAGGCTTTTTAGATGCCATTATTTGCATCTCTTTTCTATCTCCATACATTAAATTGTTGAGCCACCCGTGAAAAATCTGCGTGCTGAACATGGTATTCTACCCTTTGGGTGTGCTGCTGTTAAGTTAGCTGCAATGCATAATGATTTTTCTTAGTGTGGCGTTTCCAAAATCTCTGACCTGTATTTTCAAAAAGAATGAATACTGTGTGCATTGCTTAGCAGAAAAAACCACAAACATAAACAAAAAAATTCATTCCTCCTTTAGTCTTTGGCTCATTCCTCCTCAGTTTTTGTAATTCGCTGCTGTCTTATTTGTTGCCTTGTTGCTGCGCGTAGGGTTCTGCTGTAAACTTTCTCTCTGAAAGGGTTAGGATAAAATCTGCCCGCTTCTCCTGTACTTTTCCCACTGCCCCCCCCCCGTCCCTGCAGGAGCATTGTTCCAGTGAGTGGTTTTACAGGATCACCCCATGAATAATTTGGGGAAGAACTGAATTGTTACTCAGGGACCAGCGGGTAAAGGGGATGAAAACTTCTTTGCAGGTGTCACTGGTGAAGCTGGTGTGTCATGCAGCTACCTCACAGGGTAGGAATTGCATCCGAGTGACACAAAACAGTACATGACCTTTGAGTTAAGTGTAATCTCTGCTTTATACCTAAGCCTTCCTTAGAGAAATGAAACCTTTCCTGTAGAGATGTTTGAGCAGCAATCGTTCCTGGAGTTGACATACCAGATTGCTGCAGCGCTGAGGTAATTCCGCAGAACTGATGAGCTGTGGCTATGGATTGCAAGTCTAAATGCAGGTACCACAAGTAGTCGATACCATCAGTGGGGGGCTAGGGAGTTATTCAGCTCATCCTAAGCCAGATGTCTGAAGTCACCGCTCGCCTGCATAGCTGGAGGTTCCACTGAACTGACTGGCTTGGCTGAGGGCTTGAACGTCACCTACACATGCAGTCAGGTAACGCACGATTCTGAGTCTGAAACTAGATCTCACCTGCTAAGTGATGAGATTTCCCTGTCAGGAGGGGAGGTTAGCACTCATTTAATATATCTAAAACAAATCAGCGGCACTTGATTATCTTAAGAACTAATAATTAAAAAGAAAAAAAAGCCTGCAATGGGATTTTGGAAGGTCTTGTCTTAAATATCAACCTTAGGTGCTTAATATTTAAAACATGATATTGAATACTGCGCTGTAGTTGTAGTACAGTGATAGCAAGTGCTTTTCAGGCTGTTTCTGCATCCCTCTTCCCTGTTCTGTGTGTAACCCTGTTAAAACCCTCTGGAAAGGTCTAGAATAATATGGGATCCCTACCGAATGCATGGGGCTTTGTTCAGAAATAGTTGAAAAACATGGTTCTAGATTTAAGCATTTACAAATGGAAATTACACAGAAATATCAGTTACAGAGTTTGGTTAGCTCTGTAGTTCATTTAGCAAATGTTTTAACACAGCGAATTTGACTGAACAAAGGCTAGGTATGTGTTGTCCATGCTGTCCAAATTAAGATTTAAAAACTGAGGAATGGATTTTAGTAGAAATAATTTCAAATTTTAGTGAAGCTTGTGCTTCAAAACAGAATATTTTGCCACTCATTTCATTGTACAGATTCTCCTGAAAACTATTTTTGTTCAGCAAAATAGAATAACTAACAGCTGCACTAGGTCTGGTTTAGAACTTATGTTGATTTTTCCATTTTATTGTTGTGGTTGAACAGTTGATAGTTAATTTGGTTTGAACAAGCAGTGGTTTCTTTTGTGTGCCACGCTTAACTTGATAGAATTATCCTTTGCTTTCCGAATTGTGAATCTCGCACAAATCTTTAAAGATTTTAAGTGATTAATTACAGCCTTAGTTACAGCTCTTAAGGACGCGATCACCTGGCTCTGGTAACTGTTGTTTCAGCTTTGCTGTGATAATACAACGGTATTTTTTTTCAGCAGTGGAATCGGTTGAGATTGTGCAGTTTCAACTGAGGGGTACTAAATTGCGTAGAGTTGGTGGGTTTTTACTTTCTTTTTGGAGAGAGACTTTCTTTTGGAGAGTTTGAGTATTCGTTGATCTGTGTCAGCATTAGCCTTACAGATCATCTCCTGCTCCGCTGTTTGTTTGGTCAGCTGCCGTAAGGAGTATAAAGGTGTTTACAAGCAATATGGGCAGATACGCAAATTCCTGCTTTTGAGAACTGAAGGGAGTTCCACACTACAGAGCTACTACTGCCTTACAGGTCAGCAGCCCTACTGGGAGGGGCTCATTTCTCCTTTTCAGTCATTCCTTTCTTCCTTCCATAGGATCCGAATTGCTGGAATCAGAGGCATTCAGGGAGTGGTTCGAAAAACGGTGAACGATGAACTTCGAGCAACTATATGGGAACCTCAGCATATGGACAAGATAGTCCCATCGTTGCTGTTCAATATGCAGAAAATAGAAGATATTGACAGGTATTTTTATTCCTGGTTACTGGCATGGATTTTAAGCAACTTTTAGGTTTAGTTTTTATGATCAACACCTTTTTCTTCTCTTTCCAGTGGAGATAACTACTGACTTTACTAAATGAGTCTCCTTGAAACTGAGAGCACAGCTCTGCTTAACTGCTCTTAGCATTTCTTGTCTCAAAGTCTTTTCAACTGCCTTTTGGTTTAACTTGTTCTAGATTCTGTTGACCGAAACATTGTGAGAAGTCTGAACATGGTTATACCATTTCTAGAGCAAAGTGTGAAATCTGTGGTATGTAACATCAGAAGCAGAGATTAGTAAGCACAGGCTTTTAGGTGACTCCAGTGATTTTGATAGTTATATTTGTTAAACGTTGAGAGTTTTTCCTATTTAGCCATTAGTAACGAGTCTCTGTCCTGTCTGCCACAGTACTTAAACTGAGGATTTAAAAAATTATTTGTGTGTGGACACTGTTCTCTTTTTCTTTTTTTTTTCATTTCAATGACTCCCAGCATATTACCTGCCAGGTATGGCTTCAAAAAAGATCTGTGTGATAATGATGTGGAGGATATGCCAGTCACCTCACAATCGAAAAGTCACTTTTTCTGGTCCACGTCTGTATTTGCGGCTAAACACTACGTAGGTGTAAAAAGTGCTTATTGCCAGCACCGGGAAATTTCCATAAACCAAACTTCAGCTGTGCAAACAAGCTGAGACGTTTGTTTTCGTGTCCAGCCCTCGCTGCTTTAAAACTTGCTTGGTGAGTAGGCTCAGCAGCCTTCCTATCAAACACGCTCTTCATGCTTTCACATGACACTCAGCTTGCTAAATCTGTCAGATTTCTCTTTTTTAGTTTGTTTGGTTTTGGAGGTGGTTTTTTTCCATTCCTCAGCCTTATTTTTCTTCTCTTATTTCTAACTGCCAGTATCTGTTTCTTCTCTAAAGCAAATTTTGAGACTAAATGACTAAAATCAGTAGCTGGCTGGCTGTCCATGCTTTGTCTCTCTACTACTGCTATTAACTGAAGGTCCAAACGGTAAGAATAAGAGACAGGTTTCTGAAACTGCTGTTTGAACAAGGAGAGCTGAGTTAGCCCGCGCTTGCTCTTACAGGGCTTCCAGATGCAGGTGAGCTCTTTCATTTGTTCTTCTTCACAGTGCCCTCACGCATACATTTCCCTTTACAAAGCAAAATTAAACTAACTACTGATGGGAAAACTGGCTGAAATAGGATGGGGTCAACCACGTAAAGCAGATCAGTTTATACGTACTGCAGGGCTAATTTTATCATTTGTTGAGCAATGCAGTAGTGGTAGTAGAAAAACAAATCTGTCAAAAAGCAATTGGTAGTTAAATATCCAAACTGGTTGTCTGAAACATTTTCTATAACGCACATTTAACAGAAAGACTGACTAACGGTTTTCCCAGTGGCAAAGAGGGACCTTGTATGATATGCATATGAAAAGCAGAAAACAATATTTGTAAATTGATCTTCTGGCCTTAAATGATGTTACAGAGAATTTCTCATCTTGTTTTATATGTGACTTCGTATTAGTGGCGCACAAACAGAGGCATCTTGAAGAGTAGGTGTGAGAAGGATGTTGCTCTGACAGATGGAATCAAAGCATTATTGAGAAAGAGCAGAAATTCCAGAAAATACCCCTAACTGCAGTCCACAGAAAATAACCTTTTTTTGGTTAAAGCTGAAGTACACATAGATAAAGCTTGCCTAAAAGATCAATGTAATTTACACTGTAAATTTACTGTGTGTAAATTGGAGTTAAGAAATTAATGTTTATACAACTTGTAAAAAAGATAATTGTATTTGGATGTCATTATTTGTCTCTGTATCTGAATGGACATTCTAGTTACGTGTCTGTCAGAGAAATTTGCAGGTTGGGTTTTAAAATCAGATGGGGTTTTTTCTTAGTTGTTCTTCACTACCATTCTGTATTAGAAAATAATTGCCATGTGTACTTCAGCGTAGTATAAAGCATTGCCTGAAGTGCTTTATCCCTCCTGCCGGTTTTCTAGAAGAGAATTCAGAAGAGTCAGTCACGTACGTCAGTTTATGTGCACCTCCAAATGGGGAAAGGATGTATGAAATTGGGAATTCGCTTAGTTTGTAACGCATTCTTCATGATAACTCCGAAGCTATTCTTCAGGATAACGTGCCAGCCTTATTTAAGAACACTAGTTCTTGCTGTAGACTTCAGATCCTTCGCATGTGTCTGTAATGTTCATGTAAATTCTGTTTCAGAGGTAGATTAGAATGTATTTCTCAGGGTGAATGAATCATAGTCAAACATTCCTGTAGCTACTGCACTCAAAAGTAGGAGTTAAGTCTTACTTTGTATGTCCCATCATATTTTTTTTGAACAATCCTGGGTTTGTGGTATTAAGTTCTCATGTGTGAGATCCTGAGTTGCCAGTTTAAGCCAGTGATTAGATGTTTGCTGTGGAAGGAGCTGTACTTCAAAGCATCCCTCCTGCCAGTCCCTTGTTGCCACCTTTTCTGACCCGCAAGAAAGCAGCTACAACAGGAGCAGTTCTTGCCCATTTCATTGCCAAACGCATTTCATGTTTCACTTCTCTGGACTTGTAGTCGTGCAGAAAGTCTGGATGCAGAGGAGTACTAGTAGGGGTTTTTTTCTAAGTGTTGCCGTTGGATTTGTCAGAGATTTTCCGATGTTTGTGTAAAAACCAAGTCAGTGAACCAAAATGAGTGCGAGTTGCTTGTTTGAATTTAGAAACTTGAGCGGCTGTACAAAGCATGGCTTTAGAACTTAAAAGAGTAGTTATAAATGCATCGTCTTTCATTTGATAATGCTGAGGATCTTAGCGAGAAATATTAGAGGTAGGGGCTGTTAAAGTTCAAAATAAAAATGTGAGTCCTGCAGACAGTGGGGGATGATTTTGACCATTCTGATGCAGTCTAAGGCTAACGTTTTAGACTAGGAAGGCTGGATTGCAATTTCTTTCTTTAACCTGTTCTAAAATAGGACTCCAGTCAATGCTGAGCATTCACCTTCTGTAGGATTGCATATACAACCACTTAAAATAACATATTTTTACTGTATTTTAGCTAGAATTCTTCTGGACAGCCTAGCTCGGTGTGCTCTGCAGCCTGCTTCCTTGTTTCCCCCACCACCACCTGCCTTTGTAATTCTGCTGTTTTCTAGGGAACCTGTGCAGAACTGCAATGGGAATGACAGCCCCGCACTGTCATTTGTACCTTCTCCGCACTGAGGAGGATGCCCATATGTCTCGATCAGAGTCTAGGCGGTACAAGGAAAAAAAACAGGGACATTGAGGGGCACAGCAGTTAAAGCTGAAGTTTAATGGTGCTCATGGTGCATTTCATGGTGGATTACACACAGATTGTCGTGCTTTTAAAAATTCTAATCGTTGTGCATTTGTAAAACTATTTCTCCTTACTTATCTAACAGGGTGCCTGGGGCTTTTTTATTATTAAAATCTGACAAGCTGGCAATGTTACGGTAACTTCTGAAGCTCTGACGTTACTAGAGGCAACAGGATTTTTGTATTGCAGCTTTTAGATCGAGGCCAGGCTGCGTGAGGCTTTGAAACACTGGAAGATCTTCTGCTATCAGAAGATATTACAACTGTGATGTTAACGTGTCCATTTGACTTGTGGCATTTCAGTATTTGGCTTTTTATAATGCTCTAAAGCTATGGTTTTATGAGGCTGAAGAGTGAACGGTAACTGCAGCTGATGCTCCTAGTGAATATTCATAAACTTATTTAATGCACAAGCTTGCAAAACAGAACTGAAAGTATGATTAAGATTTAACTGATTTCTGCAGTCTAAAATAATTCTAATGCATAGTTGCACAATGTTAATGTAGGTGAATGAACACTCACTTAAGTTTTGATGATGTGTTTTGTGCGAAACAGTATTTGCAGTACCTCGCAATAAGTAATCCTGCACTCTAGGTGGAACTGCTTGCTTTCGTTGTTCCTCAGTCTCCCACCTCTCAACTGCTCAATTTAAATGAAATACTAGTCACAGCTTAATGCTGTGATGTGTGGAGCACTTGAATTCAGAAATACATTTCAAATCCTTTAATTTGCTCTAGTAATTCAGGTCTCTGTGCTGAAAAGAAGGTGACTTGGGTAAAGTGAAAAACAAACCCCAGCAAAACCCCCATAACCCAAAAAATGAACCAAAAACCATTACCAGCTTCTCTTGTGTCTGGATTCTGTCTTGAATTCAGAATTATTAATCTCTTCTTGTTACTATGTTGTTTTTTAAATAGCCTAATTCCCTGTCACCAAGAGATAAGAAAAAATTGACAGTGACAGTATTTGAACTGTACAGAAATTTGGTCTTTAGTACAAAATGTCAAAGCTTTGCTTTGCACCTTTAAGTCGTAAGTTAATATTTCCACATGAAATGAAGCTGATATTTAAGTGCTGATTTTAATTCCTTCTTAATTTAAAATATTTTTTATTTTCTATTAAGTCATTCGTTGGTGTATTTTAGCATATGAAGAAGTAGTAACTGTGTTAGTAATTTTTTTCCTTCACCCATTGTGTTTTTCCCCTCCCATCATGTCCTCATTTTTTATTGTTCTTTGCTATCAATAGTACATTTCTCTGACTGAAATAGCTATAGTCTTCCTGTTAAAGGACAGATTTCTCAGAAAAACTCCGTTTAACACTTTTCATGGTGTATTTCTCTGAAGCAAAGTTTGATACTCTATTTTTTCATTATTTTCAAACTGCAGAAGTCAGTTGCTATGTTTCTTTTTCAGAGTAATGCTTTTAGGGAAA
>NW_010409885.1:36961-37737 GCF_000710305.1 Buceros rhinoceros silvestris
GGAAAGAAGAATCCTCCTGTTACAAAGGCCATCTTTATAAATATAGCGTGGGGAAATGAACATCAATATCTACATCTTAAAAATATATTACCAAATGTGAAAGGAGGGTTTTTTTCACCTCAAAGTTAGTAGTACTACGTGATAAATATGGGAGTCCAGTTGCCCAGTGGTATCATAGAGGTGAAGAATACTATGTGGCAAAAACCAACTTGACAGTGGTGTATTTTAAAAAGGTTAAAAAGGAGAGGTGTGTATGTACTGATGGAGACATAATATGTATTGAGCTTATCTTTTCAGTCCTTGGGGGTTAGCTGTAGCTGAAAGCCAAACGCCCCCACAGCCGTTCTTTCACTCTGCACAACCCCCTCAACAGGACAGGGGAGAAAATAGGATGGAAAAGCTCATGGGTTGTGGTAAAGACAAGGAGGTCACTCACGAGTTTACTGTCACTTGCAAAACAGGCTTGGCTTGGGGAAAATTAACTTAATTTATTGCCAATCGCCTTGCTTCCATGCGGGCCTTTCCCTGGGCTGCAGCCCTGCAGGGACATCACGCTCCCGCTGCTGCTCCCGCTCCCGCTGGGGCTCTCCCGGGCCACAGCTCCCGCAGGAAACAGCCCTGGGGCTGCGGCCCCTGTGTTGGTCTCCACAGGCTGGGGTTCTGCTCCAGCGGGGGCTCTGCCGGGCTGCTGGGGATCCCTGCTGCGGGCTGCAGCCCCTCCTGCCCTGCTGCTGCTGCGGCCTCGGGCTCCCGCCGCCTGCTGTCCAGGTCCATCA
>NW_010409885.1:37869-73193 GCF_000710305.1 Buceros rhinoceros silvestris
CGGCCTCGGGCTCCCGCTGCTGCTGCTCCCGCTCCCTCCTGGGCTCCCTGCTCCTCTGCCCAGGCTGCTTTGGGCCCTTCCCGATGGCTGTTTGCCCTCCCCGGTGCCCCCAGCCTGGCCGAGGAGCTCCGCTGTGTCCTGTAGTAATATCGGGAGCCCTTCAGTTAGAAGGTGACTAGCCTGTACACTGTCTACTTAGAGGTAACTGTGTGGGTGATGATGCTCGAATTAGTTCACTCAGACTTTTTTTCAACTCACAAGCCATCTGTTTGTGCAGAAGTACTGGAGTTGTAGTTAACACTCACCCACGCAGTGTGGAGGTAGTAGTGGGCAGGTGAATGAGATCATTAGTCTGAACAAAATGACTCTGCCTAACTTTTTTCATGGCTTCATGGACATTATTCATTGTTAGCAATGGGTGGTTGTTTGTCAGGTTGCAGGGGGTAACAAGGTAGATCATTATTGACAGCCATTGGGTTTGCCATATAAATATTTACTAATACAGTGGTCAATACTGAGTGAGCAGATGGTGATCTCTAGTCCTGCCATAGCAGAAGAAAATGTTTTATTCAGAATTCGGGTTTGGTGCATGTTTGAGATAGAATTCTTGCCTAAATTAAAAGCGTGACTCAAGAGCATTGTAGAACCAAGGGTGGGGTACAGTAAGGAAGGTGAATATTAATCAGTAGTAAAATCACTGTATTTTGTCTTATTTCAGCAGAACAGGCCCTCCATCCTCTCCTACAGGAGGAGAGAAAGAGGAAAATCCTGCTTTACTGGCCGAGAATTGTTTCAGGGAACTACTGGGACGAGCAACCTATGGAAATATGAACAATGCCGTAAGACCAGTTTTTGCGTAAGTTGAAAATTCATGGATGGTCTGGTCTTAAGAGCTTATTTTTATTTCATCCTTTAATTATCTTGCATTGAATTCCTTCTTCCTTTTCAAGCCAAAGGATTTCATTCATGTTTCTTCAAAAAACTGCTCCTCTTGTAATACCACCTCTTTGTTCCCCATCTGTTAACTTCAAGATCCCCTTGGAGAAGGATGTGTCCCATCTGACTGATTTTGGAAGTGCAGTATAATGGTTTGGGTGGGTTGTTGCCTCAGCTGGCCTTGGAACTTTTTATTTGAGATATTCGTGTCCCATAGATGGCTGTTGCAGTCAGTGAAGAGACAAGCCAAGTCAAATACAAGTAGCTCAAAGGAATTCTGTGCCCAGAATAATGCAGAGTTATGATTTCTACTTTCTTGCAGTCTTTTTTCAATATTCTGAGAGGAGTTTCTTTCCCAGCTCATTGAGTAGTGAGTGGTAGACGTGCACACAGTACAGCTGATGCACGAACTATCAGGACCAGCATTTTTCAGTTCTTTGCATTGCTCCAGTTGCTTCCTTAAAAAATATGATGTGAAAAAAGCTACAAGCATTGGGATAACTTAAATCTGCCTCTTTCACCTCTGCTAGTGTCTACAAAGTAGGCATGTTCTCAGGAGAAGTCTTTGCAGGAAGTTGTAGACTCGGTGGTACTGCTTCCAAACCCTGGCATTTCCTGGTGACGAGGAGTGCTGCTTGCTCCTAGTTGTAGAGTTTCAAGATACTCGCCCGTTACAGGAATATCTTCTCTTAGATGGTCTAGTTCTTCCCACAAAGACTAAGTATTCCACCCCTACACCAGAAGACTTTCAAGCCATTTTCAAGTTACGCTGTTAAGTAAAGACAGAAATGCAAGAAGATGGTAGGGTAGGTGTTGAGGGCAGAAAGTTTTTGTAGCCCATTGGTTTTCACTCAAAACCATTAAATGCGAAGAACTGTACCATTATCTTACTTCCTGTGTGTACCTGTTATACCAGTCTGATAGGAGTTGAGCTGTTGAATAGCTGAATGGTGTAATTAAAATGTTTCATGCTTTCCTACACTTAAAACTCACATTTCTCCAAAATCCCTGCCGCTAGAGCGAACATTTAGACACCAAGCAGTCTCGATCGACTACTTGGAACTATATTGCAGCTGCTTTCTTACCACTTTTAAGATCATTTTAGGGCCTTGTCTCAAAACTTTTTCAGTCTTTTGAATCATTGCAGTATCCTGGAAGTTTCCCACAAATAATTCTTGATTCCCTGGACTAGACTTAGTGCTTAGTTTGGGATTTGAGAAGGTGTCAGACCTGCATTTCCCGTGGCAGACCCAAAGCTTTATGTAAAGTGATGTTTATAGCTTAATTTCTTTCCTTACTCACTGTAATCCTAAGGAACTACTTGAGTCTTTATGCACCTCTACATGCCAGGTGCTGCATTTGTGTGCTGAAATCAGTAGATCATGACCAGAATGTATTATCTCTCCTATGAATAGAGAGGGTCACCGGTTTTGAGTTCCATTTTGAGCAAAAATTTCCAAATAAATGTATCATTTTATGGATAACTGCTGTAAATTTTTAACATTTTTGAAGTACAAGAGATGCAGAAAATGGAATTTCCAAGCTGTTTTTCCTAAACAAAAAGGGAGTTTCCTAAACAGAGTGCTCCGTCTAATCAGCTTCACTTTCTGAACGGTAGAATGAAAGCTGATTGATAAACCTATATATGCATGATTAGAAAACAGTTTCCCCTAGCAGTTCTCAACAAATTAAGAGCTTTTAGGAAGTTGTGTCAATACAGGTAAGGCCACTTATTACTGTGCTAGCCCTGGAGGTGCAGGTTCAGCTCCCCACTTGAAGGCTTGCTTCCTGTGGCTTTGGAGTATCAGTCAACGTGCTGTCACTTCCCTGCAAAACCGAGGGACTAGTGCTGCTTGCATCATGAGGCTGAGTCCGTTCAGCAGCTGAGGGGGTTAGTTATAATGAAGATAGCTGAAGTCTGAAGTCGGTCTCCTCCTGTGGGTTTGGATTGACCTCAATTCTCCTTGCCCTTGGCAGAAATTCTTGTTGGGTGAAAGTGTTTACATGTAGTAGCTAGAAGCACTCAAATTCTCAGTTTTAATGCAATCTGGCAGATCAGTCTGCCATTTCATTAAGCAAACTGCTTAATGAAAGTAAAAAAATTTGTCAATATGATACAAAAAAATTAATATTTTATGTCAACAGTCATAAGCTGTTTAGACTTCCTTGGCGTGGATTTGCAATGGAGAATCGACTAGGCAGATGCAGAGGGATGCAGACACTGCTAGTGTCTCTCCATAAAGCAGTGATTTGCAGCGTTGGTTCTGCTGTTCTTTTTAATTTGAGAAACGTAATTGTGCACATTTGCTACAGACATGCAGCAGCTCTTAATGGAAAGCAAAGTTTGGCATTTTTTAATCCAGTGAGAAAATGTTTTGCAATCTTAGACACTCTTTTTTAAAAGAAATGTAACTGGTAAAAAGTAGGCGAGATGTGACTTGATGTTAACTAAACTAAGTGCACCATGCTGAAAATACCACTCTCCATCTTTTACACACCAAAACCACATTGAATACACTGCCTGCCTTATGACAAGTAAAATATATCACCTGCAGTGATCTAGTATTATTCTAGGAGGAAAATTCTAGTGTGCAAACTATGCTGCCCATTGAGCTGTTACACCAAACATTACCCTAAGCTGACATCTCCCTGCTCTCTTCCCGTCAGAAACAGCTAATACTTGCCTTTTTGGAAAAAAGCATGTCTTGAGAGGAAAGGGAGGTTTTTCTAAAATAATATAGGATGTCATTGACCATAATCTGCCTGAATGGATCTTTGGGGCGAGTAAAGAGGAGCTGTCAAGGGTGACAGAGAACGCTTGCTACCCTGAAAGATTAAAGGATCGCTTCCAACCAGGAGAGGATGGTGGAGAGTATGATTTTGGTTTTATTGAGGCAAAAAGAAGATAGTTAGCTAAAATAAGCTGTCATGTACAAGAACTGATGGGCTGTACTGGAATGATCCTGGGGAGAAAGAAGACATGACTAAATACATTATGAACTGCTAAGCCTTGAAACACTGAAAGAGGTGATTTTGTCCATCTTTCTACCCCAAGACAGGATGAAAGAGACCCGTGTGTTCGGAATGTGCTCTAGAGAGGCAGCTACCCCCAACAGGGAGTCCGGTTTGGTATTTAGTAATGCAAATCTGCTGTCATCTTGGCAGACAAACTTACAGCTTCTGAATTCCTTAAAATCTTCCCTGTTGGGATTTCTGTTAAAGGTCTGTCTTGTGTTAAAATGGCAGTAGGTTTCCTCGCTCTGCAATGGACCCCAAGGTAATTTAGAGCACAGGAAAGGATCATTTTATGCCGTTTGGTTTAATAACCTCAAAGGAGACCTGTGACCTGTGTACTCAGCTGGTCACTGGGCTGGTGGCAGTTGGCCAGTGAGTTGAGACCTCCAGGTTCTAGGCACAGCGAGTTAAAGTGTCCAGTCAGTCCTCTTGTGTTCAGAGTACTGACTTCTTTCACCTGAGTGCTTTCAAGTTTGGTGTTTGAAGCATCTTCATACGTTTCCCACATTCTGTAGGAAAGGTCACAGACCTTTTTGGGTTTTGTGGGGTTTAGGATTTTTCGTTTGGGGTCTTTTTTTGGTTGGTTGTGGGTTTTTTTAAACCTAAATCATTCCAATGAAAAGGTGTCCCAAATTACTTTTTTCTGTCTTCTAGATTTAAAAACACATTTATTTTTGTCCTGCCTTTCCAGGTGCTCAGATTTCCCTTTTGCATTTCTTTTGTGTGCCCTAGTCATAGCTTTCAGCAAGGCACTTAAGCAGAATCTCATGTCTTTGAAACTCTGACAAAGTTTTTCATGGGTGGTTCCTATCCCATTTAAAGAGAAACTGATGCATTTATCATTCTGATATTTCTTGCAAGAGTGTTCCAGTGTGATAGAGGAATATGTACACAAAGAGCAGCTCTTTCTTGTTTTCCGTATATGTTATTCATGAAACTACTGCGAAATGAATTCAACGTTAACTGAGTTGAAGTCTGTCAAGGTATTATAACCATCCTCTTCAGTGTGTGTCTTTCATGTGAATAAACATGTAATGTCACAGTCATTTCTATGCATGCCCTTTGTATAGAAACAGTATATTCTTAACTCTGTATCTGTAGTGTGAGTAGATTCCTTAAAATCCCAAAACTAGAAGATCAGGATTTTCTGTTACACCTGGATGTTTTGCGTTCACATCCTAAACCTCAAACCCAAAAGCTTTCCTGAAGTTCTAGTTTTCTGGTCCGGGTAATAAGTCATTGTTTAGAAGCTTTAGGTAAGGAAATAATCCCTTTGGGGTCAATTTTGAAAAAACTGTAAGGTGCCATTTATATCTGTGGAGTGTCATTATTTCACATCCCTTAATTTTTGGTTACAGGCATTTAGACCATCACAGACTGTGGGATCCCAATGAATTTGCTGTTTCCTGCTTCAAGATCATCATGTATTCTATACAGGTAGGATTTCCTCTGGGGTTTGTTTTCCTTGCATACATGTTTCAAGCATGTGAGACAGGTTTAATCGCTCACCTCACCATGACAATGCTAGACAGTAGATGAAGTAAAAGAATCCATAAGATCTCTTCCCATAACTCCTTAGTCTTATTCTTTAACCATTTCAAAGAATACCTTACTCGTGGTTTATGATCAAAGAAAATCTGATTTGCTTTCAATTATTGAACACTTGTAGAAGAAAAAAAAAAGAATTTAGGTAAATTTATGAGGAAGAATGTTGCAGAATAGGAACGTGGTCATGACCATAGCTGAATGGTGTATGACTTTATTCTTCTAAAAGTCACAGGTGAAGCTTTTCTTTCTGTTTTTTTGTTTTGTTTTGTTTTTAATAGGCACAATATTCCCACCATGTAATACAAGAAATTCTTGGACACCTTGATGTTCGCAAAAGGGACTCACCACGAGTTCGAGCTGGCATTATTCAGGTTCTCTTGGAAGCAGTTGCAATAGCGGCTAAAGGATCAATAGGTAAATTGTCTTGAATTAAAGACATCAGGTCAAAGGATAGGTTTGAAGGGTGGTGCCCATTTTTTCTTCATTTTCTTTGTTTATTTTGAAGTTTGGGTGTTTTTTTTTTTCTCCTTTCTGCTGATAAAATGCTTGAAATCTTACTTGGTTTACAGTTACTCAAATATGACTTGGTCATTTGACTGTTTATAATCCTTCTTATTAAAAAAATGAGTAGATGTATTTTTACAGACTAGCTAAAGGCAGGAATTGCTGTTTGGTAAGAAGGCACAAAGCCTGAGAGAGCTGTGTGTGACTGCAGAATGTCAAGCACTGTCACTTTGTGGTACAGCTGCTGAGCGATGAGTGCTAATACGGGGGTCAAGAGCAGAATGAACTTGGAGAAGTTTTACCTTAGTAATGGTGAAGCAGCTGAAATAAGGTGCATTATGCCATCTAAGCTAGGGTAGTTCGTTGAAAGAAGAGTCGTTACGAAGCCATGTGCACAGTCGTGCTCTGCTGCTGTTTGCCTTTGGTCTCCTGCTGCAGCATTAATGCTTTGCTTCATTACCTTGAGTCTGAGCCTCTCCTTTCTCTTTATACAAGACCCACTTGCATGCACAGACCTGTGAAGTCTTCTACCATGTTACGAAAAGAGCTCATGATTTCATCCAATATACTGAGCTGGATTTTAGTGGCAGGTTTTGAAATAACTGAAATACAGGTGCAATTACCTAGAGTTTAACCCATTGTTCATGTTTAATTTCAGCAACTGCTCATATCTGCTATGTAAAAATTGCATGGTGGATCAACTCCAGCCAACAGCCATTTCCTCACTCCCCTTTCCCACAGGAAACGGAGAAGGTAGAAGGAAGGTGGCAAGTCTCATGGATCAAGATGAAAACAATTTAATGGGTGAAGCAGAAGCTCTGTGCATACAGAAAGCAGAAGGATTTATTCAGTACTTCCCATCGACAGGCAGAAGTTTAGCCACTTCCTGGGCAGCAGGGCCTCAGCTTGCGTAACGTTTACTTGGGAAGACAGATGCCATATGAACAAATGTCCTCCCTTCCTTCTCCTTTCCTTAAGCTTTTATTACTGAGCATGACATTATTTGGTATAGAATAGCCCTTTAGTTGCTTTGGGTCAGCTGGCCCAGTCTGTGCCTCCTCCCAGTTTCTTGCCTGCCCCAGCCTTTTCTCTGTAGGGACAGAGTGGGGAAAAAAAAAAAGCCTTGACACTTGCTAGCACTATTCAGCACCAGCCAAACCAACCTGTGCGTTGTCAACGCTTCCTTCAGTCACAAATCCAAAGCACAGCTTCACCCAGGCTGCTCGGAAGAAAGTTAACTCTATCTCAGCCAGAGCCAGTACAACTTGACAGTAATGGGTTACACATGTACACTTCATTGCATTTCCTGATTCCAGAATAAAAGATACCAAGGTGTAGGCGCGCTTCAAAAGTTGTCCCTAGGCCAATTCAAACACTGAATTTCACTTTTCTTTTCAGCTTAATGTGGCTTCTCCTGAAAAGGGATTGAGAGGTTGGTTTCATTTTCTGAGGCATCTTTCCCTTGACGCGTGCAGTCATTGTTCTGTCTTGTTTCCAGGCCCAACAGTTCTGGAGGTTTTTAATACATTGTTGAAGCACTTGCGCATCAGCGTTGACTTTGAGCTGGGTGATCGGCGCAGCTCCGCAGGAAGTGCCACTTTCAGCACAAGCTCCAAGGAGAGCGATGAGAGGATTGTCCAGAACGCCATTATTCAAACAATTGGTGAGTAATGACAGGAGCGTAGGCTCACTTAAAACTCCTCCCCTTCTCCCCCTTCCTCAGTGAGATGGTATTAAAAGAGCTTGAATCAAAAAAGGAGTAATAGCAAGTGTGGTATCTCTGACTGTACCTGCCTCTAAGTCTCAGGCTCACTTTAGGTAGTTAACTTCTGAAAGACTGTTATTGTAATTGTTGTCTGAGCAGAAAGCCGAGAATTTTAATGAAAATGAAAAATGCTGGTGGACTTATAACCAACAAATTTATTGTATTATTGTATGGCCCCTGAAATATAAACATCATTCTGTACCTCTGGTAAAACGTAATTAATCTTTTGCTGAAAATCATATTGCAAACAATCCTATACAGTAATGTATTTTAGTAGTTACTACTTGAAAATGTGTAGAAAAACAACATTAAACATAGTCATAGTGGCAATGACGACACCTAATGGCCGGGTTTGCTACCACGACTTAACTGAAGTACTTTGAAGCGCAATACTGAAATGAGAGCAGTGCCTCGCCTGTCCCCCGCCCCAACCCGAGACTCCTCAGCTGCTGTTGTGTGAGCTGCGGGCTCCTGGTGGGTCTCTGCTGCACTGAGCTTCCCCTGGTTCAGGAAGCCCCCCTGTGCACAGTGCTAGAGCATTCTGCTGCTGATCCTGCTCGCACTGGAGACGCTTGCCTCGGCAGTCCCCCAGTAAAGTAATAGTCACGTAACACTGTGTATCTCTGCATATAATAGTGTGTATCTATTGTATGTACAGTCATAATACCCTGAACATCTCTGTTCGAATGCCCAGAACAATCACTTGTGATTCAAGAACAGACGGAAGTAACAACTCTGTGTTCTGTGAGAACCCCTTCCAATTTCTCACTAGTTACGAATTAGCAGATGTCACATACTTCACTTTTAAATGATCTATTTAAAGGAGGTTAAAATCGGAAAGTATTAGGATTTGAAGGAGAAAGTGAGTGCCATGAAGACTCTGTGAAGCCATTCAGCAGAAATGAATGTGTGAGTATCATGCCCTAAACCGCATCATAGTTTTATTCTTCATCTATTTGGACCTTGGAAAGACATTCCTAGTATTTATAAGACTTTACTTATAAAGAGAAGGGCCCTACATCTCTTTCCAGCTGTAATTTCATTCCCTTTTTATTTAGGATTTTTTGGAAGCAATCTCCCAGATTACCAAAGATCAGAGATTATGATGTTCATTATGGGAAAAGTACCTGTTTTGGGGACAACTTCACAGTCACTGGATACCAGCCACCTTGGGTTTGTATATCCTACTTCTTTTAATTTCTAAATAAAAATCTAGATTTAGATTAGTGACGAATTAAGTGAAAAAGATTAAGAAATTAAAATTCTCACTCATTTAGAGGCTGTGTTAAATACTGTGCAGAATCAAGGTAAGCACAGCGTTGGCAGTATGAAATCAGTCTCCAGACATGTTACTGATCACAAATACCTGATTGGAATAAAACTTCTAAGGCATTTCTTCTCTCCACGTCTGCACAAATGTTTCTGAATTTGCTTAACGGTAGTTAAGTCCCTACCTTGATACATGTTTGATTTGTGCAGGAGGGAAATTGAATTATGAAGACATATTTTCAAATAGCTTACAAACAGAGTTTGGTTTTTCTTCAGTACAAGCTGACTTCAGTGTCAGAAATGAACTGCAGAAATTCCTGTGGATCTGTTTTGGTTTAGATTTTCCCTGTTTATTTAGACAAAAGCTATAGGCAGGCAGACTGCTGTAGTAAACCCGTAATTAAAAAGCTGCCATATGCTGAAGTAGTATTTTTTTCCTGAAACATGAATAATTACATGTAAAGCCTTCATATAAGTGTCCCTTTTAAAGCCATTTAGTTATTGCACCTCATTTGGAGATACTTGCCCCTTATTCGTGGTCACCCAGCATCCCTTTCAAGACTGCTGTATTCCTGTGTCAGAAACGCAGTTGTTGGAATGTCTGGTGTGAATCAGTATTTTGAAGGTATGCAAAGAAACTAACTTTCAGCTTTCTTCCAATTGTAGAGATTTGGGAACTAGGAGGATTCAAATCATGTTACTGAGGTCTTTACTTATGGTAAGTCTCCTGTGTTTAGTATATTCTGTTGCAAACACACAATATTTCACTTTATGTAATAGTTTGTATATGAAGTACAGTATTACAACTATCTTATGAAATTAAACATAGCTTCAAATTACAGAGATCTGCAGCTCTAGTGTGTAAACTTGTGGCAGCATTTCCCAACTTACATTACAAGCAGCTCAAGAAATGTTTCTCCATCTCTTAGAGCACTAATGAGTATCAGTTATAATTGGATCTGCAGATCCAGAAGTACATCACAGGATAGGCTGAGTTGATCCAAGTGGAATCAATTTTATCTCTAACACCACAGACACTGTAATTAGTGGAATGGCTAATAAACGTTTTTCGACTGTAAACCTTCAAAGACTATTTCTGGAAGGACATCCTGATGGTAGCTATCAGAAGTGGGTAGTAAAGGGGCCTCTAGCCTGTAGAACCCTGGCCTGTTGTGCTGCAGAAGCTGGAAACTGTAGTGACTGAAGAAGGGGAAATAGCCTGAAGAAAGATTTCCTGACTAAAGCAAGAGAATGCCTTCCTGGAAAATGAGTTTCTCTCCCTGCTTTGACGCAAAATTTGAGTGTGCTGTTGGGCCAATGAGTTGAACCATTCTATGCTTGTCAGAATATTAAATCCTAGATTCTGGCTTGCAGAAGAGCTGAGCTTTCACAGTTGCAATTTAAGGGTAGAAAACATGTTAGACAGGACCTCGGGGGTCATTTTGCACACTGTCTTCATTAAAGAGAGACTCATCTATGCCTGAACTATTCCTGACAATACTCGTCTTGCCAGTCTTAAAAATTTCCACTGAAGTCAGTGAGAATTGTTCTGATTAGTTGGGGTGCTGCGTAGCCTCTAAATATGCTTTAAGGGATTCAGATTGTGCTCATGGAGGAAATTTAACAATTTTCAAATTTTGGTTTGGATCCTCTTGCAATATGGAAGTAAAATCCCATCATGGCACAAAGATGTGAAAGTGAACGTTCTGATGCTTAATAAATTACTCAGACATTGACAAATCCTGTGGAAAAAATGTGGGAAGGAATTTGTGTTCAGAGCAAAGCTTTTGCTGTGACATGTAAAGTATAATCTGCACCCATAGTAGGGCACTAGAAAGGAGGGAGCCCTGTCTCTTCTCGCTACTGAACTGAGCATTGCATGTCATGTATTCTTTACAAAAGAATAACAACTTCACAACACTTCGACTTGCAGCCTTACTGCTTGGACTATTAGCAATTTTCCATTTTGTCAGTGGAGACCTTCACATACCCTCGTGCTCCTCTGCCAGGCAGTTTCCTTTCAACCTGTTCCGTTACGCTGTAGGAATGGTGCTTGATCACGTGTTGCGGTTTAACCCCAGCAGGCGGCAAAGCACCACCCAGTCACTCGCTGTCTCTTGCCCAGTGGGATGGGGGAGAGAATTGGGAGGTACGACAGAGAAAAGTGGGTTGAGATGAAGATAATTTAGTAAGTTAAAAAAAAAAAAACCAAAGAAGGAAAATGGAGAAAGAAAAACAAATGATGAAAAATAAAACTAAACAAAACCCCCACTCAAACCACAAAAAACCCCACCCAATACCCAGTTGTTCAATACCACCCAATACCCAGCCAGTCCCTGAGTGACAGGAGCCCTTGCAAACTGCGCTCCGATTTGTAGCTGAGCATGGTGTCATGTAGCGTGGCATATCCCTTTGGTCAGCTGGGGTCAGCTGTCCCAGCTGCGGACCCTCCCAGCTCCTTGCCCAGCCCCAGCCTCCTCACTGCTGGGGTGGGGTGAGGAGCGGAAAAGGCCTTGGCTCTGTGTGAGCTCTGTGTAAGCTCTGCTCCGCAGTAGCTGAAACATCCCTGTGCTATCCAGACCACTTTGGTCACAAATCAGAACACAGCAATGTATGTGCTACTGTGAAGAAAATAAATGATCCCAGCCAAAACCAGTACAACACGGTTCACATGTGAAAGCTGTAACAGGATGGGATATGCTTAACAAAGATACAATTTTTATGTGAAGTCTTAGTTAAAAATGATTGCTTTTATCATAACTAAATTCCGGATAATTTTATTCCCACTCATCCTCAACAGCTTATGCTTCTCACTTTCTGAATCCTGGTTTGGTTTTGAGATTGTAATATTCTGGTAACCTCCATTTTAAGGGACAGTAAAATTTAAACATTTCTGACTGCTGTGAATGTTCAGCTGATTAATGTTGCAGTTGTCAAATGGAAGTTAACTTCTCCTTGTATACCTACAGAGCTTGCTTTAAATGAAAGTAATGTAATGAGGCAGGTCAGAGGTAGTATGAGTTTGGGGAAAAAAAATAAAAAAACAAAACCACCAGCATGGTACCAGATTTCTAAGAAAGTGATGTTTGCTGCTTGCTTGCTTTTTTGCAGTAAAGCAGTATCCATAAATGTTTAAGATTTCTCTTTTCTTTCTTTCCTTCATGTGAGTATACTCAGAGCCTGAAACAGAAAAATCTCTACTGGAATTATTAATGCCTTCATTTTATGCCCTGCAACTTTTATTAGGCTGTTGTTAAGAAAAAAAACCTCCATAAATGATACTTTTGTGTGTATTGGTAGAGGAAGGATCCTGAGAAACACTGCTTTAAAACAGATGGGGCAGTTCATTTGACCGTGAGTTCGTAGTGAGATTAGGAACTTCCAAAACTAGAACAGGGCTTCAATCCGAATCCACCTGTTGGTGCCAGAGTAAACCCACTGAAAAGGGAGTGACAGTTGCAAGTAATTCTTACAATGCAATAGTGATACACTTTAATTTTCCTTCGAACAATGAACAGGTGACTTCAGGATACAAAGCAATGACGATAACTAATGCACTTCCTCCCCCGTTTCTGGACCCGTTATTGTCTCCTTCACTCATGGAAGACTCAGAGCTAAGGCAGCTGGTCTTGGAAATACTGCATAATCTCATTGACCGGCACGACAACAGAGCAAAGCTCAGAGGAATACGGTAGTTCTTTTTGTTTGCTTGAAGTTCTAGTTTAGTATCTGAATGAGAAGGACTGTTGGCTTTTAAATATTTTTTCCTAATGTGAAATGCTAATGCGCTGTTGAGATGAGTGCGTGGTGCTCAGTGTCACTTACTGATGGCAGCAGTTTCACAGGTCAGCCTCAGTGCACGATACCTTAAATGATCATTCAAAGTACCTGCTGGTTTAACCGTGGAAGACAGAATATGGCATAGTATGTGAAGAGAAGAAAAAAAAAGTTGCCATAATTCTGTTTATGATTCTTCCTCTTCAGCTGAAATTTGAATGTCATTGATAAACATGGATAAAAATGAAATGGAGATAGCTTCTACGATTTGTTTGGATAGTTCATGTATTTTACATCGTCTTCCTTTTCAGCTTCTTTCTGCTAAAATGACATTTTTGTTTCCTTTGTAGAATAATACCAGATGTTTCTGATCTAAAGATAAAACGAGATAAAATTTCAAGGCAAGACGTGAGCTTCATGAAAAAGGTAAGAGAATGAAAAAGTTAACTTTTCTGTCTGGAAAGAGATTAAGTAACTGAACCAGTTGCTTTTGTTCTACCACTGTGGTTTTGGAACAGTTTTTTGTATCTATGTGCAATTCTTTATCAGTGAGGTGAATAATTTCATTACTGCTGTTTTCCAAATATCTTTAAGCTGTATTTAAACAGCTAACCTTTACTATGCTTATTTCATAGCAGCTTCTGTGCCTTGCTAATAGCTTTGTTTCCCTGTTTGCTAAATAAAACATGTAGTCGAACAACAATATTTGATTATAGAAGTAACAAAAAGACCAACAACCTCTGTAATTGTATGTTCTGCTTGAAAAACAGATGTTGAAAATTACTTTTCTTTCTCCTTCTAAAGCTGAACTCGTACTTCCAGAGATGAGGTGTCAGTCCCTAGATCCTGAAAGTGAACTGTGTCGACTGACACAGGCCTGCGGGTCTCTACAGATTCAGAATGCCGGGGTGGTGCTGAGCTGGGGGTTGCATGCAAAACCTGCTGCTTACCCTGCCTTTCTGTGGTTTATTTTTTTTTTTATTCATACGAGAGTTTCCTAAAGATTTGGTTAAGCACAGGGTTACGGGGAAAGGATAGTCACTCAAAGCTGAGGATCTTCCATTAGATAACTTGTGTTCTTCTCCAGAGCTAGAGCCTCCGCACATTGGTAGGCGAGCCCTACTCGTCTTCCAGAACACGCTCTAGAAGAACATTTTCTCGGTTGGCTATTCAAGGAGACTTGCTTAATGAACAAATTTGATGTCTCTCAAAGATAACCCTTGAAGCTTCTCAGTTACTTGAACGTTCTTGGGAAGGTTTCAAGATTCACTTTTTGTTTTCTCCTTGTAATAAATGGGCAAATTATTTCCTGAAGATTTCAATAGGAAACGAATATTAATGTCTGACGCACAGTGCAGTATTCATGTGCAGTTTTATACCATCTTCCCTATCTGTACACTTCTACATGAAATAGAGCAGTACGGTATTTATAAAGAAGCCGTTGTTATAAACTAGTGATATTCTTGGTTAACCGTGTACTTGTTTGTGTATGTGTGGTATACGTGCATTTTATCCTTTTTTATTTTTTTAATTCTTCTGAAATAATCCAACAACAAAGTTGGCTCTGCTTGGAGTAGGGAGTTGGACTAGAGGACCTTCAAGTATCCTCTGTAACCTAAAATATGCTGTGATTTTAATGCTCATTTTCCCTTTTTTCTCTTTTATAGCATGGTCAGCAGCTGTACAGACACATCTACTTAGGCTGCAAAGAAGAAGACAATGTCCAAAAAAACTTTGAGCTATTGTTCACGTCTCTGGCTCTTATCACAATTGAACTAGCCAATGAAGAAGTGGTGATTGACCTCATTCGATTAGCTACTGCTTTGCAGGTAAGAGTCTGAATCAGAGTTGGGTTCATTGATTGATTAGTAATTAAAGACGGGGGGTGACTTTTTTGTTTGCCTATTGATCTTCAAGTTGGAAATCACATCATTCAATTCAAATTTGATTGATCTATTAAGGAATTACGCTTCGTACATACTATTACTAATAGCTTCAACTACCCAGTTTTGTCACAAACTTCTACAGCGTTTTCTCTTCTGGAAACAGCAGATGTGGAAATTTGTTGAAACATGTCCTAGAATCAATTTGGTTCTATGCTAATGAATGATAAATTCATTAGCAAATTGACGAGGTATTTTTACAACCTGTGATCTCGCACCAGTGTTCTGTATGAAACATATGGACTGTCCTCACCTTGGAGAAAGCTTCTGGTGCATTGATTGGTTGAAATACTTGTCAAACCAGGCTATTTAGTCTTACCTTAGAGTAAAATTCTATCAGTGTGTTGACAGCCTTTATTACTTAATGTTTCCTTTATGGGATCAAACGTTATTTCATACTTGCATACATCCTCAGTGAAACTGCGTAGCTTGGTAGGTTTATCCATGTCGAAATTAAAGCATTATAAAAAAAAAAAAATAGTGCTAGCATGTGCCCTGGAAATGCGATGAAATCGTGTCCTGTATTCCCAGTTCACTCTCTGCCAGTAGCCTCATTCCCTTGTGTGCCCCTGAGTTACAAAACCTCTGAAATGCAGAGTGCATCCTTAATTTTTAAAGATGTCTACTGAACCAAATCCTTACTTGATGAAAATGATACTAGGAGTTTTGCTAGAGCAAAAATAATGCATTCTGAATAAACATACAAATGCTAATAGCATTCAATAATTCCCTTTATGGTACTCACCAGAGTGATTTTTATTATTAAACTACTGTTTCTAATTTTCCTGGAAGAAGTTATGAGCAGCAGATGGTAAGGACAAGAGACTGCAGTCACTAACCTTTGCTCTCTTTTTGAGAAGCAGAAGTTTGAGTTGAGTAGATTTATTTCTCTTCATAGGGATTGAATAAGTCAAGCTCTCTAACTTCAGGTCAAGCTATACCTCGTTCAGAAGTGAGCTCAAAGACTAGCATTGTAAGATGAGAGGTGTTAAATGCTGAGTAATACCATGTGTCACCATGTGTCAGCTAGTGTCACTGCTAATAATTCTGATCTCCATTTATTTGGGGCAGCCTGTTAACTTTAATTTAACATGCTGTCCTTCATGTTTCAGGACATTGCCATCATCAATGAGGATAATCTGCCAATGTTTAATCGTTGTGGTGTCATGGCATTGGTTGCAGCGTATCTAAACTTTCTGAGTCAGATGATTGCGGTTCCTGCCTTTTGTCAGCATGTCAGCAAGGTAACACAAACTTACGTAATTTATGTCATTTTGAACAGTACGCGTTCTGCTGCAGAATGGGGAAACAACTTCTGTCAAGTAATTGTTTGTGGTGTTGATCTCCCGTGTTTGTGTCCACCAGCAATGCTCTTTGTCTTCAGTCTCTGATGGCTTCAATAGCTGGCTCTTACGATTAGGCACAGAATATTCTTCTGTAAAGATACAGAATTTTTATTTATGGTGCCATATATAATGGGCTAAATCCCCATGTGGTTTAAGACTTTACAGCCTCACTAGCTTTGGTAAACAGTACTGACATGCAGAAGATCACAGGAAACAAATTTTTAGTCGGGAGGATGAGTGCCACAATCTCTTTGGTTAAAAGAAATCCTAAGTGCCTTATTTGTGCGGAGGTAGATGTTAGCAAAGGACTGGTAATCTGCTACAGATAGAAACTCTGTAAGTAACTTAGTCGTTGGAGAAAATAGCTGTGGAAGTACACCATATGTACTACTTGTCTTGGGTTTTTTCAGGTCATTGAAACTAGAAGTCTGGAAGCATCATATTTTCTACCAGAAACAATTTTCAAAGACAAATGCAAGTAAGTAGGTGCAGCATGTGGATTAATGAACACTGAAGTACCTATCTTACTGTTAACACGTCATTGAAATATGGTGCATATCTGAAAATTAATTTAGAGATTTAATAGTGTACAAGATAGGCAGAAGAAAACCAAGCAGTAAAAGCATATGTGCATGTATGACAAAAATGTGGTTTTCAGACGTTTTTTTGTTGTATTCAGAGGCACTTACATCTGTACGTGCTTGGCATAAGTGTTAACTCAGCAAAATGCATTTTCACTGAGTGGGAGGATGGGAGTGGTTGGAAGGGTCCTCAGGAGATCATCAGGACTAACCCTTCTGCTCAAGCAGGGTCACCTAGAGCGGGCTGTCCAGAACTACATCCAGGCGGCTTTTGAGTATCTGCTAGGATGGAGACTCCACAACCTCTCTGGGCCACCTGTGCCGGTGCTTGGTCACTCTCACAGGAAAGAAGTGTTTTCCGCTGTTCTGTGTGACCCTTCTGTGATTCTGGTCCTGACACTGGGCACCACTGAAAAGACCTGGCTGTGTTGTCTTTCCACCCTCCCTCCCTTAAGGTGGTTGTACACAGTGGTGAGATCCACCTTCTGTTCTCCGTGCTGAGCCATGCCTGCTCTCTGTTTTCCTTTGAGGGAGAGGTGCTCTATTCCCTCAATCCACCTTAGTGGCTCTTTGCCAGACTCTCTAAAGTACATCTGTGTCTCTCCTGTCCTGGGGAGCCCAGCACGTGACGTAGTTCTCCAGATGTGGCCCTGCTGGTGCTGAGTAGAGGGGAAGCATCTCCTCCCTCGCCCTGCTGGCAGTGCTGCTCCTGATAGCCCAGCACACCCGTAGCCTTTTTTGCTGCAGCGTGGCAACATGGCTGGTAAATGGCAAATACTGTTACTCTGCAGTGTTTTCTGTTTTACAGAGACCATATTCTCTCAAGATGTGGCAGAATAGGTGAGGAACATATTTCAGATAACCCGGAAGTGATAATGTAATTTTTAAAATTTTGGGGTGTATTTTCATTCCTAAAACACTAAGCAAGTTTTATTTTCATCAAGTCATTATCATTGACCCTTTTTTGGTTCCTTGCAGACATTGGAAGAATACTTAATGAACTACTTTATTGGTAGATAATAACTTCAAATATGTATTTTGACAGTCTTCCAAAATCCTTAGAGAAGCATGAAAAGAATTTGTTTTTCCTGACGAACAAAATTGCGGAATCATTAGGAGGCAGCGGATACAGCGTGGAGAGGCTGTCAGTTCCATACGTACCCCAGATAACAGGTCAGTGGGGGTCGGTGGCGTAATGACCAAGTACCGGTTCCTGAGAACGCTTTCTTAACCTGGGGTGTGCCGAAGAAGAGTAACCTGACTACTGGCAAAAAAACTTTATTCATACTGTAATTACGTTTTCTCAGGATGTTCTTACAGCTCCTCTACTATTGCTAAGGAATTTTAACTTTGTGTCCTTCTAAGGTTTATTTTTGTCCTTAACTTCAGGAGGTAGATTTTAGTATTGTATTAGTATTCTTTAGCAGAAGAGGTGGGTAGCAAGTGAGGAAATGTGAATGAGAATGGAATGAGGACGCCAGCCTGCTTTGAAAGGTGTGTTAAGCCTCTTGCAGAAATTGAGATGTTTGTACCAAATGACCTTGCTAGGGTTTTCTTGGACACTTTGATAAAAATGCCTCCCTATGCAGGGACATACGTAAGTTCTGACATAAAGGTTGAGGTTACCTGCCTGTGATTAACTGTCTCTTCAGGTGATGAGAAACCATTGTATTTAATGCTAAATCTTAGTGTCTCTGAATTTTTTGTAATCTTTTTGTAAAGAACGGTAATCGAAGCTGTTTCCATGTCTGTTATCATATCTAATTAGGATCATTAGTCTCTGATCCTGTAGGATATTGAGCTTTCAAGGTTTTAATTTAACTAAATCAGGACCAAAGTGAATGTTCTGGAATTCTGAAACATTTCATTTTTTACTCCAATGAAATGTTTCATTTCTACAGTTACATTATAGACTAGTCTATAGAGTTTAAAAATACATAATTACTTTTACTAAGACATAGATCCAATTTCTTTTGTACTCCTGTAAGTTACGATTTAACCCATAAAGCCAGTAAAGATTTTATTCTAATAATTTCCAATGTTTCTGAATATCAGTGATATAATGCTTAACAATTCCTTTCAAAATCATCATCCTGTCTTCGTTTCACGTTTTGGTACTTCTTATCAGTTTGAAAGACATGGATACTGTACTTTTGAACTTTTTTTGTAGCTTGTTCTCTTCCTTGTTGAGGGGGAAGCTGATAATTTCAATGCACATTTAATCATTTCTTTCTCTATACATATGTAATTGTTTTAATTCAGCGCTATTTCCATCGGGCAAAAAACCTCATAAATGCAGGCACAAGTCAAAAGGTAAAAAGGAGTTGTAGGTCAGCCTGCTCTCCTGCTAGCTGTGGTGTGTCTGTGTAGGATGTGCACCGTCAAACCCACTATGCTTTTAGACGGCCTTTAGACCTTTAGGCCAGAAATTGTGTTGTCTTAGTGTTACTTCCTTCCGCTTTTTTCTGTTTGTCTCCTTGATGTACCTGTAGCGATGTTAGCTGCTGCAAGGTGTGCTCTCGTGTTTACTCTTGATATGGAACTCTGCAACAGGGTAGGTCCCTGTTTTCTGCTCCTGAGCAGGTACTAGGGCTATAGGTATCATTTTTGTAGTGTTACTAATCACCTCTTTGAGCGACGTTACAAGAACTTGGTAGTAAGTTGGAAGAAGCTGTTGACGGAACGGTGATTCGTCTCACTCACTGGCTGTTGAGGATAAAGGTGTTAATGGGACGTGTATGTCCTGTGTGCATCCCACCAGTAACTGGGCTGAGACACTGTCTACCCGCCAGCTGTCTCCTGGTTCCTGGTCTTCCAGGCAGTCACTGGCACCTGAGCGTGGGAGTCCCCAAGGCCCACAGCCCCAGACCAGCTGCTGGTGCAGATCCCCCTTGTGCACAGTAACACTCATGGGTGTGTTACACGTGGGTCCCAGTTAACTCCCCAGACTCCTTGGTCTTTCTGACAGGTTAGCCTGGGCTTCCTGGTCCCTCCAGGTGCCTGGCCCTCCAGAGGCACCCAGAGAACCAGACACACAGGCACCCCCAGTTGCCAGACCACTTGAGCTACTTGCCTGCTGGTCCAGCTTGATATTCCTTCATCATCACACACTGGTGCTGTGTGCACCTTTGCTCGCCCTAGACATGCAGGCCTTCTGACCTGTGCTCAGACCCCCAGGCACACACCTGCACAAAGAACAGAGTCCCTCCCCCAGGAAGAGGTGGGCTCAGGGCATGGCCAGATGCATGACTGCCCAGCAGCTGCTTTTTCATGGGACTGATACCATTATCCCCTTATCCCTCTATTTTCCTTGCTTGCTACTTCTCAAACCATCTCAATCCTCTTTTTCTCCACCCTTGCTTCCTCCCCTAAACATTCCATACTAAGCTTTGTGCAATCTCAAGATCCTGATCCCCTGCATCCCCCAGTGTGTCCCCACGCCAGGCACTGATCCTGCCTTGGTATGAGGTGACCCACAGAGCTGCTCCTATTGCCCCATGGGGTGTGTGCCACCCCCAGACCACGGGGCCATGGCTCCTGGGACAACCCTGGCATGGGCCGAGGCAGTGGATATTGGGGCTCCACCATTACCCTTGTGCCTCTGGACACCTTTATATGTGCGGAGACGAACTTTATATCATATAACAGATAAAACTGTGATTTTCACACTTTTTTACCCACTTAACATCTTGAAATTAGAGATGAATGGCCATTTTCTGTTAGGCAAGTGTAGTGCAGCATCCATTACAAAAATGAATTCTGTGCAGAGTAATCCCAAAAATGTACCTTCTGGTGGTTCCATGTTAATTATAGAGAGAGCAGCAAGATGGCAGCAACGATGCAGTTTTGCCTTGTGTTTATTCTTGAGGGCTCAGGTGCTTTCTCAGACTCTGCATGTATTGGGTCCTGTACCAGTGAGCCATCAGCGATTAAAAATTAACTAAATCCTTCAGGATGCCACTTCGAACACAAAGATCATAATCTGCTCATGCGTTAATGAAAGTGTGCTCCTTCTAGCCTCAGCACAGTTGGTCTAATTCTGACAACTTTTTAGGCTAGCTGGACCTAGAAATGAAGAGAATTTTTTTTACCAGGTAGATTTTTAGACTCATTGAATGTGGTACTTGCAGCAGCAAGACTCGGGAAGCAGTGTTGTTCATTCCCATTCAGAAGTCTTTATTTTGTCTGTCAAGTCACCTTCCAAGAAGCCCTTTTCACTTTCACAACCAAAAAATAAGTTCAGTCTTTTCTAAGTTACTCTGCAGTATTATATAATCATCTGCTGTGTTATTTATTATGCATATGAATAAGAACTCAGGTTTTTTAATTCTGGGCTTTCAAGGGAAACTTGGCAAGATCTGGGATGAGAGCGGGAGGGAACAATAAAGAGGTTATTTTCCTTTGTATTTAATAATTTAGAGCAGTAACTGATGATTTTTCACAACAATCCAACTGATAAAATAGAAGATCTTGGGTTAAACAGGCATTTAGAAACAAGCCTGCATCCGATGTGCAGAAATTTGATTGATCATGTTTCAGCCGTTGTACAGAAAGTGAGAGAAGTTGTTTTTTCTTCTAGACGAGGACCGACTCTCCAGGAGGAAGAGCATTGTGGATACGGTATCCATTCAGGTGGATATTCTGCCTGGCAACCACACCGAGGATAAGGTATGAAAACACCCGAGTATTTTGAAGCAGCATCTTTGGAGCGTGGGGAATGCAAATGAAGTTTTCCCAGAAAGTCTAATATTGAATTGTTCTAGCAGTGGTAAATGCTTTGAGGTTTGGGTATTTTTAACTCCTGTGTCTCTAGAAATGTGTTGACAAAGACACCGATACTGTTGTTGCTGTATAAAACTGTATTTTGTTGTAGTTTTTACAGATAGTCCTGCAAAATATGAGGTAACAATAGACAAATAAGTAATATTTTGTGAGTAAATATTCTAAATATTTTCTCTATGTTTTGAGGGATCAAATTCCTGCATCATTTGAGACTCTGGTTTGTCACATGGGGCTGACATACCAGACTAGTGGGAGATCTGCCCCCTTTGAGAAGGGCAGGTAAAGACCGGGCAGACCCCATGCACCACAGTGCTGCAGCATCGCTTGTTCCTTCCAGGAGAGTTGAGCACCCAGTGCTTTAAAATCGTGGGAAGGGTAAGGTAGTAACAAAGAGATCATATATAGGGTACAGGAGCTGAGGCTAATTATCCCTTAGGAAGACTGTTACTACAATTAAAATTATCCGACATCTTTTGATGCTTCGTTTGAAGTATTTCTAAAAATAAATTTCAATTTCTACTGTGTTTCAAGGTTCCACTGATTCTTGTCAAATACATTTCTGCTGGCTGCAGTAGAGCTGAGCTGCGGAAATTGAGGTGTTTGTACCTGCAAATGAGCAAAGGAGCTGCCTTTAGCATTTTCATGCACAAACTGTATAGGGAGATGAAACAGAATGTGTGGACTGAGTCAGGCTGAATGATAGTTAAAAATGCAATATTAAGCTATAGCAAAGGACCAGGCTTCATTTTAGAACTTAATGACTGAAGGATTTGTGTTTTGCATCATTATTACCCCTTTCTGCTTTTTACCAGTTGATACCTCAGATAGTATTTTGTGTTCGCCTCTTGGTATTGTGCTCAGCAAGGGCACAGATAAACTAGATAAAAGTTCAAGAGAAAGAAGAAAGAGAGTTTGAAAACTAAGCCAGAGCATCACATCTTCAGCCTTCTGAAGAAATGAAATGCCTGTAATAGGAATGGGGCTGTTTGCCATTAGTATCCTCTTTTAAAATGATGTGTTGTATGTGATTATACATGACTGAACACCTCTCTTGAAAGTAGAATTAAGTGGGATTTCAAATGGTTATGCTGATGTTATGCTAAGGATTGGTATATGGACATGTTAGGAAGAGGACATGGCAGTTGTAGAAAAGTCCAGTCTTTGTGTGGGTTCTCAGTTCAGTGTGGTACAACGCCAAGGCAAAAAACAGCATTTTCCAGTTTGCTGACTGCACCTTGATACCTTATCGTGAACAACTGAAAAACTGGTGGATAGGCCAGAATTAACTTCTTGGTCATGGTGAGGTTCCAGTATTAGATGAATCATAGGATTATTTAGGTTGGAAAAGACCTTAAGATCGAGTCCAACCACTAACCCAGCACTGCCAAGTCTACCACTAAACTACGTCCCTCAGCACCACATCTACACGTCTTTTAAACCCCTCCAGGGATGGGGACTCCACCACCGCCCTGGGCAGCCTGTTCCTTCAGTAATGGTGCTCTGTAATTTTTGCTAATTGTTGTTCCCTCATAATGGTAGTTTTGGCCACCTGCAACCTAAGCTGTTACACTGGATGTAATTCAAGAGGAGGAGTAAAAGAAGACAGTCCACACGGATATTAAATCTGATTCTCTCATTATGTAGATCAGTAAGTATAACATAATCCTTGACTGTCTGCAGAATTAAACTGCAAAAAAAAAAAGCATAAAGCTTTGATTGAGAGGATAAACTACTTAATGGGAGTTTTAGAATTAATGATGTGCGGTATCATTTCTGCATTGTCTGAGGTAGAAGACTGTTTATTCATATCTATTATTATATACAAAACAAATGCCGTTCTTCTGTCAGCAAAATCAAAGTTTTTTTTCTTGTAGCAAGTGAATCCTGTTCAGGAAGATGGTTTATTCCATAGTTATCTCCATTTATAAGATGACAGCACTTGTAAAAGTGGCTGGTGCTTCTGTGGTGTTAATAACCAGGTATAATGCTTCTAATCCCAGCCACTACTACGGATATTAATTAGAAATATGAAAGGCTGCCATGAACAAGGTATACTTACTAAATATGAATCAAATAAAGGGTGAGTGTTTTAAAACCTGAATATTCTTTATCTCTAACCATATCCACAGATATTTGACATGAATGTTTTACTGTTTATTTATTAACCTTTTATAGTCAGAGGTAAAGAATTCAGTGTTAATGTAGTAAAATCTGTTAGAAAAGTATCACTCACAGCTCCATCTCCTGAAATAACACTGATGTGAAAAGGAAACAGCTGCTACTTCTGGTGTTTCCATTTACAGTAGGTCAAGTCAATGAATTAAAATATTGAAAGAATTCAGAGTCTTCTGAATTGGGCGAAATATTTTTTTTGCTGCCTTACCGATCTTTTATCTTGAATCATCTTAGACCATTCTAAACAATTAGTGTTTGTAAGGAAAAATAAAAGTGCTGCCTGTGTACGTGTAGTTAGTTTTGAAGGACAGAAGTAAGGCAGTGCAAGCCAAGAAACCGTGTTCCATTCATGTGAACACTGTTCTGCATTCTCCCCTGATACAGTCGCAGTGGTTTTACTGTGAATACAATTACTGACAGAGAAACTTTAGGTCTAGAAAGAATTGAAACACAAAGATTCACCAGCTGGAGCTCTTCAGAGAAAGGTTCCTGCATCTCTTTTTGCAGCCCCAGGCAATTCCTAATGAAGTCTATCTGCAGCAGCAAATGGATTTTCCTGTTGCTAAATGAACACGTTTTTTCAGTGCATCAGAAATAGCTGGTTCTGAGGAGCCCTCAAGCTCTAGTGTTTGACATAAGCACCAAATTATTTGGAGCCTGTACTGGGATGATGCTGGCCTAGAGCAATTGCCATTTTCCACTCTCCTACCATCTCTTACTTTAGTATCTCGTTGCTGGTAACTCACCGAGTCTCAGGAAGCAGTTGCTGTTCCTTGCTGCAGGACCAGTGCGGAGCCTTCCCAGTGTACAAACACCACAGCATACTCCTGACCCACAGGAGGGTTCAGACAAAATTCAAGTCCTTTTGCAAACTATTGTTGCCATAGAGCGCCTTGACTAGAATTCGGAAAGTTTTTTCTTAACCTTATTTGATAAAAATTTCCTCTCTTATTGCAGTGGCTTAAAAACATTAATTAGTGATCTTTTTTTAGAAGCTTGTATGTTCTGTGTGAGGTTTAAGGGGCTTTATTTCCTTATGTAGGTTGACAACACTGAAGAAATCACCTTTGAAGCTTTGAAGAAAGCAATTGGTAAGATTTGTTACGACTGTTTATGGAGCACAGTTCAAGATGACTGTGGAGTTGCTAGAGAAAAAGATGGCGAGAATAAAATACATTTGTTTCTCCAACCAGTAAATTTATTTAAAACTTTAGTTATTTCTGCATTTCTGAAATGATGTCTTGATAATTTTAGTGAATTCATTTTCTGAAGCTAATATGACTGAATGAGAAGCATCTGGAAATGTCTGTCACCTGTTAAATTTGCCCTTACAGGCCAAGCTATAAATAATGTGAGATTTTCAAGTTCCATTGAATGATTATTTTAAAAGTAACAAATATTTTTTATGTATGAAGAATTTCAGGTCTTCAGTGCATTCAGACAGTATATTATAGGGTACACATTGTGATGGATATTTTTCTGAGAAGTGACCCAGCTGCCAGAACTCAGAATTATCCAGTTACCTCATTTCATATCACTATAATTACTAATTAATGCTATCAGTCCACCAAAATCCTGTCTAAAACACAGATTAGACCTTGATTAAAAAAAAAACAAAACCCAAAACAATAGACACTGACATAATTAAATGTGACAGTTTTCCAAACCTTCCTAATCACTGAGGTACTTAAATTCACGAGGTGCTGGAAAGTTCCACCTGGTTGTAGGTTCACTCAGCCCAAGTTTTACTATAAAATTCTGCCCATTTGTCTGCGTGATATGGGGCAGAGGATACTCCCTTCTTTTCTCTTGAAGCTGAACTCATCTGCAGTGTGTGAGGAGTCTTGAATCCAGATAATAAAGCGAAAGGAGTCCTGGAGGCACTCAAATTAAAGCACACAGTGAGAAAGGGGCAACACGGGGGCCCTCAGACCAGCTCCCTGAATTGTACCTGCATTTTGCTTTAGAAGCAGTGACAGCTGACAGCTCCTTGAGTATGGTCACATCACTTCAGTACAGTGCTTGTCTGCTTCTGCAGCGCACGTTTAAGGGCTTAAATCACTTGTACGTGATGGGCAAAGATTACGTTTGTCTTTATCTTTTTTTTCAAGATAACAATGGACTTGAAGAACAGGAAAAAGAAAAAAGGCGTCTTGTGATTGAAAAGTTCCAAAAAGCACCTTTTGAAGAAATTGCAGCACAATGTGAAACCAAAGTGAGTTTCTGAAATACTTGTGTAAGCGTTACCGGAGATGTGTGGCTACAGGTGATCTGTGTTACTGTCTCACTGCTGCTCTTACTTCTAAAGTTCAGTTCTTTGTCCTCAGTTATTGTCTCTGCTACTATCCGTGTTGGGAGGTGCCAGTTATACGAAGTGTGCTTTTGGCTGTTTCTAGACCAGACAGAAAGCAATGGAACTCTCACACACTCTTTTCTTGCTTTCCTTGCTCTTTTTTGTATCTAGATTCACAGTCTGTTCCTATTTCATCCAGGGATAACTGGGGCAGTATTTGCCCCATTATATGTTTTGAATATCTAAATGTATTTCAGATTTGTTAAACTTCTATCTGTAACAGCAGAATTTGCTGTGTAATTCCTTGCACTACAGGGCAGGCTCACTCAATCTCACATGCCCCTTCGGGGCTCAGAATCCTTGCAGCAGTGAGAAAAGAAATCAAGACAGGAAATGCAGATCAGATTTACCATGTGGTGTTGTGGAACACACTCACTCAGTGTGGCCTGGCACATTTCACATTTCAGCTCGTTCAATATACGGTAGTTAATAACTGAATTTTAATTCTTTTTCCTAGGCAAATCTGCTTCATGATAGACTTGCACAGATACTGGAGCTCACCATTCGGTAAGGCCTTGTGCACAAATACTGTGATAAATGAAAAATGAGTTATAAAGCCATATACTTTCATGTCATAGTGCTCTTAAACACATGAAACAGAAAATAATTGATTGAATGGAATGTTGTGGTTTAACCCTAGTAGGCATTTCAGCCCCACATAGCCAGCCGCTGGTTCACTCCCCCTCAGTGGGAAAGGGAAGAGAATTGGAAGGGTGAAATTGAGAAATGCTATGGGTTGAGATAAAGACAGTTTAATAGGTAAAGCAAGTCCATGCACACAAAGCAGGGTAAGAAATTAATTCACCACTTCCTGTCATCAGGCAGGTGCTCAGCCACTTCCAGGAAAACTTGGCTCCATCACACATAGCATTACTTGGGAAGACAAAAGCCATAACACCAGATGTTCCCCCTTCCTACTTCTTCCCTTAAACCTGTTATTGCTGAGCATGCTGTCATACGGTCATGGCATGTCCCTTTGGTCAGCTGTCCCAGCTGCGGACCCTCCCAGCTCCTTGCCCAGCCCCAGCCTCCTCACTGGTGGGGTGGGGTGAGAAGCAGAAGAGGCCTTGGTTCTGTGTGAGCTCTGTGTAAGCTCTGCTGGGCAGTAACTGAAACATCCCTGTGCTATCCAGACCGCTTTGGTCACAAATCCAGAACACAGCAATGTATGTGCTACTGTGAAGAAAAATAACTCTATCCCAGTCAAAACCAGTACACTGAAAAAGTGTAGTCTTCATCTAAACAGTTGCTTCGATTTTCTGGGTCTTATTTTGAATCTGTTAGATAATGGAGAGTATCCAGAAACCACGTCATAGTACACTTACATTCTTAGGATATTTCTACGTATATATGTCAATCATGTTGAAGAATACGGTTGTGTTCCCACTGCTGTATCTGTTTGAGAAAGTAGTTAGCTCCTGAACACCCAAGGTGGTACATGACGTTACTGCAGAGCTGTGCACATCCACTGCGCAGTACAAGCAGTATTTGCTAGTAATAAAATGCATTTGCATACTTGTGAAACATCCGTGAGGTCGGTGATGTAGACCAGAGCACAAAAAAACCCCAAGGCATATAAGAGTTCCGTTAGAATTTCAGGATCGGGGTAAAATACCGATGGGGAGGGAGTAGTTTACTCTTGTTTCTCAGCTGTTAGTGTATGAAGTTACAGAAAAGAAAGCAACCCGTGTGGTTATAGATTATATGATTGATTGCTCTTCACCCACAGTCCTCCGCCCAGCCCCTCAGGAACGATGACCATGACTGCTGGACATGCTCATTACCAATCTGTTCCAGTCTACGAGATGAAGTTTCCAGATCTTTGTGTGTATTAAGTGTCTTCTGAAGTCTGCTGGACATTATATTTAGAGTAGAGTACAATAGAAAGATGATTTTCAAAAGTCATTGTTTATTTCATCTAAACTAATTTAAAATAATGATGGACACGAGCCAAATACAGATTTCTCTAGCCACACTCATGAGACCGTCTAAGTTGTTTTCTTCTGTGATATATTTGATGTTTGTTAGGTGTTTCATATGTCATGTTTCTTCATTTTCATATTTGAATACATGGAAAAGTCAGACTTAAAACTTGTCTTGCCATGTAGGTGAATATTTCAGTTACTCCAGGAATTTGTATGGCTGTAAATTCCTTCGATTTGAGGCCTTGTAACTGAAGAACCTCTCACAGCTTTTTTTTGCTTTTTTTTTTTTTGTTTGGTGGGGTTTTCTTCTCCTCTCCACCTCAATTCTGTACCTAAACAGAATGCTGTTGGCCTGCTTTATCATATGAAATGTAACCGGCGGGGCAGTACCTTAGCCCCTCCACTCCTTTATTTTGGAATATGTGGAAACAACCAATACCTTACATGTGTTCAAGTGCAGTAAATGAATTAACGGGCACTTGTGGAGGATTTTTTTTATGCATCGCATAACATGCTCTTGAGGTGTATCTGCCCAGTGTATGTCCTGTGTTTCTTGCTAAAGCTTTGCCTAAGAGAGGAGAAATCTCCTGAAGCACTGAATTGTGCAATATTTTTCATGTCTTAAGGTGTATGTTTACAGACTGTACTTTTGAAAATGCAGTAGTATTTTTCTGTCTGCTTTAGTATAAATGCACAAGAGATATATTTAGTAGAGCAGAAAATAATATGAGGGCATTTTAAGTCGTAAATACAGAAATTATAGATATATTCTATGAGGTATTTCATTGTAGTTTATTACAGCTTTTTAATAGTATTTTAGAAATTGAAAGAAAACGGGGTGAAACCATTTAAAGGCCAAGAGTTTATTACATGTGTTTTCAAGCAAAAGCATCTCTGTGTTTTGTTTCTTTTTAGAAATGAGGAAACTGTGGTAACTTTCATAGGTTTATGTATCTGAGTATACTATTGCAATGTAAATAAAAGAAAACTGATAGAGTAAATCACAGCTTGTGATGCCAATTGTCAGGGCTGTCTTCACAACTCCCTATATTCTGCAGGCAAAAAGAGAAAACAGCTTTCGCTGATCCTATCAGTTGTAAGTTTGAAGTCACTTAATCTCCCTGAATTTGGCCGAAGCAGCACAGACGAGAGTGAATGAATGTTCTCAAATGTCTGTAACAAATGTAAGACATTTAAGTTAGCCAGCAGTTCAGATAAACGCTGACCAGGCCGTGATCGAACTTCGTCAGCCCTGCTTTGAGCAGGAGCTTGGGTTAGGTGACATCCAGAAGTCCCAACCTCCGTTAATCTACGATGGCGTCGTTCTGTAGTCACAATCCTTGTCAGGCCAGCTAATTGCCGACTGGTTCGAGCACTTGTAAGCCCACTGTAAAAAGGATTTTTAGTTTTTTGGACCACTAAAAAAAGCCTGATGCGATACAATGTCAGGGAAATATCAGCTACTTAAACCTATGAGACAACATGCTGAGACTTTGAGGAAGCCTTCGCAGAGCTCAAAAGGTAACTGAGACCTTCTTTTCAGTTTAACAGTGCAATCACAGCTGTTAGTGGATGACGAAACAGCCCTTCCCTACAGCATTCCGTTGCGATTTTTACTGCTGCGGCGTGTCAGCCTGATCAGCCCACAGCCTACACATAAATAGGACTCTAGCTTTTAGTTTTCACTTTTTGGTTTTTTTTAAGGTAAGACGTAAGAGTTTTTTGGCCTATATAAAGAGTGTAATTTTTTAAATAGCAAATCTGACCGAGGGGTGCAATGTCAAACACTTATCCACTCTGTCATTTTTTAAGAATAACACTGTGCACTTTTGTACAAAAAGAAAACACGGGGTCTGAGAAATAAATGATGTACTTGTGTTTGCGCTCGTGCAGTGTAGAGACTGTGCTGTCCCTAGGGGGTGTTCCTGTGGTGGAGTTCTGGTGCATGAACGCTGCATGTGACAGTAACCGCATTCAGCGGTTCATTTGGTTTATGAAGAACTTTCCATTGTTGCTAATGGCAGGTTTCCATGTTTCCAGTGTTCACATGAGCTTTGGCTGGGAAATGCAGGTGTTGGGCGGGTATCGTGCAGGGAACGAGGAGCTGTTCGCTCTCCGTGCGTGTCACGTGGTGTTTAATTTCTTCCTTCCTGGAAATCGAGGGAGTCTGTAAGTTGGTGGTTGGTTCACGCTGGCCTTTCTAGGCAGCTGGGAGATGGGAGTGGCTGTAACGTGCGTTGTTTTGGTAGCTGCTGTTGTACGTAGTTAATGAACAACCCCAAACGAATCCCGAATGGGGGTGTACAGTGTAAAGCCGCTTTCCTCACTTACCTCTTCGTGTTCCTGAGCCAAGCTGCGGAACATCAAAGCTCCATGTGCATCGCGGCCCTGCGTTACCCGCGACACATCGAGTGCTGTCACAGCGCCTGTGAATTGGTACCCAGCTGTTCAGATGTATTCCAGCTCTTGCTTTGGGTTCTCCTTCCCACTGGGTCATTTTGAAAAATTACAGCTTTTGGTATTGGGTCACTTTAAAGTAAATGCGTCTAATTTCAGGAGATAGAAATAGCGTGTTGTCCAGAATCCCAGTAGGGCTCACTTGCCCGTTGTTCTGACGGTCGTATATTCTGTACTGTACATAACGAACCAGTTCCAATAAATGTAAGAATACACTGTGCAATCTGTATTTAAGCAATAAAATAAACCAAAATTTAAAATTAATTAATGTTTTCTAAGGCGTCAGTTCATTTTTATTGCTCTCAATTAAATGTCAGTGACAGAACTTTTTGGCACTTAAAATAATCCTGATCTTACACAATGGGTTTTTTTTTTGTTTTTTCTTTTTTGCAAATGTTGTAGCATTGCAGCATTATTAAACTACTGTTTTTATTTATGCTTGAACCATTACTATTAGTAAGACTGCGAAACTTGGAGAAGGCAACAATACAGCAGCCGTTTCCTAAGAGCAGCTGAGCTTCGAGAAGCTCAGTAAGCACTTTTTCCAATGGTGATGCCACACAGCGGGACTGAATACCGTACTGCTGTTTGTTACTCTCCTCTCTTGCTTCATTTATTAATTTGGTTTATTTAAATCGATCAGTTCTGGCTAATCTTGTTTCACAGGGTTGAATTTTGTCACGGAATTATTCCTTACAGATCAATGACGTCAGTTCGTTCTTGTTGCTCACAATTAAAACGTCAGTCATTTAACACAATGCCGTGATTTCACACACAATTTTCTCACCGATGTCAGTGATTCTAATACTGCATCCTGAGAGAAGTGGGAAGAACAATTCCTCTTTTCTCTTTCGAGGCAGTTGGGACCTTCTCTAGCTCATAGGAGATACCTCCCAATAAGTAGAGGGTTATATTGTCGTCTTTTCCCTTGCGCCTCGGTTCCTAACTTTTGCAGATGTTAATGAAATCTTCGTGTATATTTAGGAAATCTTGGAGGGTGAGTTACCACGAGTCTCAGAACTGCCATTAAGGTAGGTCGTCATCAACCACCTTCAGTGCTCGCGTTGGTCTGGGGAGGATTTGGGTGATGGAAACCTCAGGACAGTCCTTGGAGAAAACCGCAGCCACACTTGGGAGATCGTTTCAAATCGAAACTAAAGAGGAGATGTAAAGGTGGATGAGAGAGTCTGTCATGTGAGACCAGACAAGGAGGGACAAAAGCGTCGGTGACACTTTTCTCAGCCACTGCTGCTGTAAGATAAAGCAAATGTGACCTGTTAGGAGCCATGTTGTGGGTACCGAGCGAGTTCTGCCCTGAAATTCTTTGCTTTTCCAATATTGTCTTTATTTGACAGACTTCTCTCGTTCTGTGATCAAGATGACCAGTACACCCAAGCAGTGCTGGTTTTCAGAGGTCACATCTGCCTGAATTAGGTCAGGTTGTTTATGAAACCATGCTCCCAAATCTTCAATGCTTTATTACAGGCAAAGAAATAGTGCTTAAAAAGTATAAGTAGTTGATTTCTAATGAAGTAGGAAAACCTTTTAGATTAGTAATTAATAGATTAATTGTTCACTTTGGGGAAACAGCTCTGCCCCAAACCTCTGAAAAATACAGTGTGAAGCTACTGTGAGGAAGAGAAGAAAGAAAAAAGCTGTGCTAAATGTCTCATTATTTTTTTTTATTGTTTAGCACTGATCTCTCAGAATGAATAAGTACCACTGATCGTGGCCAGATTGTTAAGGCTTCTCATTGCCAACATGGTTCGTATGGTTGTAATTACAGAGTAACTTTGGTGTTAGATTCCTTCTGAAATACGAGACGCTGAAAGAAAGCCCGCAGGAGGTAACGGCAGCATTGCCTGACTCTCAGCTTGTTTATGCTGTAATTTCTCAGCTGCTTGGTGAATTCCAGTGATCCGTCTCTACCTCTGCAATCAGGAGTTCAGCATCTCCGAGTGAATCCGTGCACGCGTGATGTGCACAACCATGAATGTGACACTGGTTCCTAGTAATTGGCAGAGAGGGATGGGTTTGGTCGTAAGGCGTGTTTTAAACGCAGGCTCAGAGCTGCGGCGCTGAGCAGCAGCACGAGCTCCTGTTCGTGTTAAGCAACAGCGCTTAATCCACTTGTTTAATGGCCAATTTTCCCCATTTCAGCTAATTAGCTCCCTGGCTTTGTCATTATCATTTTTACGTATAAATGTTTTGGGGGAGGTTTCGGCACTGCTCTACTCCTTTGCAGTTTTCATGTAGGAAAAATAGCGAAGGGGGAGGTACTACCAGCTGGGGTCTAGAGGATACAAACTGCTCACCCAAGGCCGTTCCCTGGCGTTCTCACTGCTGCTCTTGCGATGACCAGGGGGCTGGAGCACCTCTGCTGTGAGGATGGGCTGAGAGCCTTGGAGTCGTTCAGCCTGGAGAAGGCTCCAGGGAGACCTTATAGCAGCCTTCCAGTACCTAAAGGGGCCTGTGGGAGAGGTGGGGAGGGGCTTTTTATCAGGGAGTGCAGGGGTAGGACGAGGTTTCAATGGTTTCAAACTGAAAGAGGGTGAGTTTAGATTAGATCTTAGGAAGAAATTCTGTACTGAGGGTGGTGAGGCAGTGGCAGAGGTTGCCCAGAGGAGCTGTGGATGCCCCCTCCCTGGCAGGGTTCCAGGCCAGGTTGGATGGGGCTTTCAGCAGCCTGGTCCAGTGGCAGGTGTCCCTGCCCGTGGCGGGGGGGTTGGAAATAGATGATCGTTAAGGTCCCTTCCAACCCAAACCATCCTGTGATTCTATTTCACTGCTGTTGTCTGGTAACTCGTGAACCTTACGAGTGGCGAATCCGAGAAAGAAAAGCAAGCAAACAAAATCGGGTTCAGCAAAAAGTGTCACTCCAGCTTTACGTTGCACAGCTCAGAATACATCAGATTTAGGTGATTCTAGGAAGCAGAACCTTTAAATCTGTTCGCTTTATCAGCCTGAAATCTCTGAAAACTGGAGATAATTGTGCATAGCTCACAGCTTTGGGACGAGGGATGTGTCTTCACTGTCATCATCAGATTGATCAGCAGAAACTCTGTGGTTTGGCAATTGCAATTAGGTAAGAGGGGAAGAAGCAGCTAATTTGCATGTCATTACTTCAGCTTTTCTTTTGGGTGTTTTGTGCTAAGCTCAGTAAAGGAAAAATAGCTGCCAAAGGAGTCGGAGTAATTGCAGATCTGTTTAATTAAAAACTTGAAACCACCAGCAAGATCCAGTTTGAACCAACTACACAGGTAACAAAAATCAGTCTTTGATCAGAACAGGTTTTACATAGAAATTGAATGAAATTATACAGGATACTCTCAAATAATTGTTTAAGGTAATACCTGACCTAAATAGAGGGTCCGTAGTGCCGGGTTCACTACAGTGAGGAGTTACACCGCCTAACAGTTAATGCCTAGTCTAAGATTACGTCGTTTATGTGCTGGGAAGCGTAAGGTGGCCGGCAGAGCGGTCAGGAGGAGTCGGGCACGCCGTGGCTGGCGGTGGAGGTCTCCGTGCCGTTCCCTAAGCGGTGGTGGCTGTTGGTTATCTGCCTGCGCGGTGCACGCTGCTGGAGTTGCCAGCAGGACGCTGAGCCTCTCTCTTCGCTCTTCTCAACACGCTCCTCAGAGGACCTTCCTCCTCACTGCTCTCCTCAGAGCTGGAAAGCCCGGCGCCCGTTTCTGTGCTGGTCGAAGGCCTTTTGTAAGGATCTCTTTGACATAAGAGTTTCTCCTCTTGGCACTCCTGCCTGTGCGGAAACTGAAGGCTGTCGTTGAAGAAGGCAGAAGCCATGCACTCGGCTGCTGCCTTGTCACAAGCACACAGTAGTTTTTCACACGTGGTCCAACCAATACCTTAAAAAGAAGCCTCAGAATTAACGTTTGAAAACAGTTACAATCAGTCAATGTGTAATTTCCATGGGTAAATGAGCTTTTGAAAACAAAATTTTCAAATCTGCCTTGAATTTTAGTCTCCGAATTCACCTTCAATCAACTAAATAGAAGCCTGACACCAAGCTGCTGCTCAGCTCGGGGTCTGGCTGGCTCTGCCTGAATTTGTGAATGTAAAAACACCAACGGCTGACTTGTGCCTCCAGCATAAAATGTCTGAATGTCATGTTCTGCCTGACCCGGTCACATCATACACAGTGGTGTCACAACCTTTATCTCAACTGGGAAGAAAGCTGGGCTTTATAGCGAGCACTGGTAACATGCTGTAAGCCACAGTTTTCTGTCTCCCTACTCAGCAACAGCAGCTCGCCGGGATGGTGGTGCGAAGCGTTGATACGCTGTCATCAGGACGTGAGACATCTCCTCTAACACAAACTCACATTTCGGCTGATGATCCAAACACACGACTTCGGATCGTGAACTTCTTTCTGCCTGACATCCGAGTTTCTTCACTTGCTCCACACAGCAGTGATGAGAGAAGCAGCACCTAAACCAGACAGGAGATGTAAATGGAAAACACTCTTCCTGCATCACGGAGCACTCGCAAGGATTTTATCTTACCTCCAATGCCCATTAAAACCGAGGAATTTTAGTTCTCATATCTTGGAAAAATCCTTTCTGTAAAGAAGGAAAACTACCCAAACAGTTCCTACCGTCCTCCTATGCCCGCTCCCACTTTCACTGCCTCCTTCCTGATTCCTCTGGTATCAGATGTTCAACAGTGCTGCAGATTGATTTCTTTTTTTTTGGCGGGGGGGGGTCTGTTGATTTTAAGACAGTTAATTACAGCTGTAACTGTGGCCTAACGTGCTGTGAGAAGTGCGAGCATTCAGATATTGTTGGCTGAAATCTGAAACTGGCATGGTGATAGCCAGAGCCGCGACTGGCCTCCGTCCAGTCCCCTCTGTCGTGGGTGGGCGCTCCTGCTGGTGTGCGGAGAAGGGGCTGTGCTGAATGCCGAATGCTCTGCCCAGACCCAACGGCAC
>NW_010409885.1:73277-78712 GCF_000710305.1 Buceros rhinoceros silvestris
CGAGTGCTCTGCCCAGACCCAATGGCCCCAGCTCTTAGGAACTTCCACACAGGGAGAGATTTGGTCAATGCGACACTCTCGGAGGTGAATTTGCTTTGGTGAATCCCCTCCGTTACTCCAGAATTCCTTCTCTCTGTCGGCCATGGCGTGACAGCACAGCTGCAGCAGGTCCCTTGGCCGCAGCTCGGGCAGTGCTTCTCCTGAGCTCTACTCTCTTCTGAAGGACAGTGTGGGATGGGTGTATGTTAACCCTTTCCTTCATAAGTCACTTTCCAAAGCACCTCTTAGCCGAGTTTGATGGCAGCCCTACCCTCATCTCTGTTGATACACTCTTCCTTCTGCTCTACTTAGCTCCCACCATCCTCCTTTCTTAGTTGAGTTAGTAAGTCCTCTCCAAAACATTGATGCAATGATAGAATGCGTCTTAGTGACGTTAGAGTATTTAATGTTTTGTGTATTTAAGTGGATTTTTTTTTTTCAAAATGTGGCCTGGCTGCTGCTATGTAACTTACGAGGCCCAGCAAAAGGTTGGCCCGTAGACACCCCAATAATACCCACAGATAAGGGCAGGTTGTAGCAGAGCCCCCACCTGTCCAGTGCATCAGTGGGGTAACCTCTTCCTTCTTGGCCGCAGTAGCAACCGTAAGACTCGAATTCCTCTGGGCATCGCTCAGTTAAGCAGAACAGCATCTCTCCTAGCTGGGGCAGCTCCCTCTTCGCTCTTCCATCTCCTCTCTCTTGCAGAAAGATCAATCTCTCACATACTGTAAAGCAAAAATGTTATTTGACACGTGTTTTCAGTGGTTGGGGGCTCTCTTGTGAGGGCAGTATTTTCAGAGCTATCAGAAATTTTTAGAGGCAACATTTTACTCTTTTAAAATTATTGCTCCAGTCCACGTACTGGCTCTTAGAATAATACCGAGCAAGACAGCAGAAACGAGGGGTGTAGGGGGAGAGATTTAAAGGGGAGACAGATCTCCACGAAGATATAAATTGCAAGTCAAATTGGATTGCAATGAGAGAATTTTGCAATGTCCTTCGTAGTTAATTTTTACTTCTAGAATATTCAAACCTAGCTGAGTATTTAGTAGCTTCCTCCGTGGCTAACTCAGCAAATAGAATGCTAAGCTCTCGTGCTTGTACAGCGACAGCCAGGCGGTGACTGTGCTGTGTCGGAGGAAGCGGTAACTCCTCTCGTTTGAATACAGTTCAGTGTGAGCCATGGTGCCTCTGGCCCAAGCGCAGCAGCTATCTGTTGTCACGGTTTCTGTGTCCCAACCCTAATGCTGCTGTGGCTTCTCCCACTCAGGAAGAACTGTTATGGTGGGAATTATCCACTTCTGGGACTTTGCCAGAGAAAGGATTCGAAAGGGCTGGTGGTTGGATTGCAGGAGAGAGAGGAGGCCTTCTGCTCCCTGTGCATCCTCCTTGCTCCCATGAGTAACCCCATCTTCCCTTCTGCAGCCCTTCTGACTCTCCCTGCTTCCTGCAGGGATAACCCTGGATTGCTTCTGCCGTTAGGAAATTCTGCCCACGTGCCTGCTTGCACCTTTGCTCACTCATGCTAATGCGCCAAGAACGAACCCCGGGTTCACGCGCTGATGTGCGCCCCCTAAAAGCTGATACTTTACAATCAATTTTTTCAGTTTGGTGGAAAGCTGGGTTGATTCTTCATGTCTGCTCTTTCCCAGTTCTGGGACTCCTTATCTCCATTGGGAAGGACCCATTGGAGAGGGGTGGGATAGTCCATGAATCCATGAATGTGGATTTACAGCAGTGACAGGTCTGAAATGTCTTGGGATCTCTGTGAACATCGAGCAGGAGTTGGAACAGAATCAGAAATGGTGAGAAAAAGACCAACTCTGGCAAGACTTTGGCAAGAGGTCAGAGTAAGGAGCAGGGGGAGTTCCTTTTACTGCTTCTGCTGCTTGTAAAATGAAGTAACTCAAAGACACGATTAAATTACTGCCTAAAATCAAAAGCAAGGGGAAACATTCGCTGAACTCTTGTACTATACGAAAATGTACTTATAGCCTAATCGTAAGTAGTTTTTGTAGGTGTTAATGACACTTCCACACGTTGGTGGAAGAGGCTGAACTGGTGGAAGCTCTTGCAGATGACCACATCTCCTGCTGTTCTGATAGATACCTGCACGTACATACTTGTCTAACTGGTTTAGAACAGCTGTGTGTGTATGTATGTGTAACATGCATCTACCTTTTAATACAAAGGGAGCTCCTCATTTCATTAGGTAGAACTGGGCAAAAACATTCCGTTTACCTTTTCCCGCAGGTTCGTTGCGTTCCCTGTCAGACAGAAGCGGTTCCAGAGCTATTCCAGAAGAAGCTGTACCCTGGTCTCCCCTGGCAGGGCTTGTCTCTGGAGATGACATACGCATGGATTAGACTTGCAAGGGAAGAATAAACTCTTCTTTCAGTAATGTCTCCCGAAGTGCGTTGTTCTGAACCGTACATAATCAATGGGCAGTCTTCTAACATCTGTTTAATTCACTGTTGGGACACGGTGTGTTAACGGTTTGTTAAGTTTCCTTGGTCAGAGCTGGTCAGTGAACTGCCCTTTCCAGCGCCGTCCCTGTTGTGCACCCTGTGTTCTGTGTAATCTCTCCAGATTTAGAGAGGAAATAGCTGAAAATGCTGAATCCTCAGAGGGCGGTGGACAGGAGCGGCGGAGCGCTGCAGGGTAGAATAGGTGTAATTCAGGAGTTACTTGCCTTTCCCTGTTGTCCTTGCAGATGTGCCTGCAGGAACCTTCTCGGTGGGGACAATTTTGACTTGCATGGAGTTAATACCTCGTGGGAACGAGGGTGGGGAGGTGGTTATCTCTTCTACTGGGACCACAGCGTCCATAAATCCAACCGCTTCTGAATAAGCAGAAAGAGGAAAGCAGAAAGCACAGGAAATAAACAAATAAAAAGGTTTTAGGGTTTTAGTTTTTAATAACTGGGCAGAGGAATATCCTCAGGCAGAGCTGCTGTGAATTAACAGTCACAGAGAAAAAGATGAAAACAGGAAAAGCAAAGAGTATCCGTCCGGGTCATTCCTTCACGTCTCTTGCTTTCAGAAGAAAAGTTGCGTATTAAGTATGACCAGTTTAATGGCTGATTATTTTCATTTTAATTTTTTATGTTGCATACTGAGGTGAAGAGCTGTGCCAGCTGCTGAAAATAAAAGGGGTTGCTGGTTGGCCAGCCATGCTGAGAGCTGAAGGGCAGGTGAAGTGTCATGAGATTTTCTGAGCAAATTGCTTTGAAAAAGGTGTCATTTCACATGAGGGTACCAAAACTGAGAGCATCGTTAGGGAAGGCAAAAAATTGACTGATGCAGAGCTGGGCATTTAATGTGTCGCAACCACAAGGAAATACCGAAGGAAAAATATGTTGAGGTTGAATAGAAACATAATTTAAAGGTGGTTCTTGATCCTAAAAATTAAATTTGTATTTATTTTTAGATTATCTGAAGTTTTACTGTTGAGCAGGAGTGTTTTGTTTAGTTTGGGGATTACTTAACATCTTTTTTCTTTCTTTTTTAACCTCTTTTATATAAGCTAACTTGTAAATGAAAACACTTAGCAAATAGAAGTCAAATGGTTTCATTTTTTCTAAATGTCAGTATGAAGAATGTGGCATTTCACAAACAAAATACCTTGAAAATACTAGTGAACATGTGTTTCCACATTTTTAAGCCTTTCCTTTTGAATTCCTTAGCTGAACTTGTCCATTACACTGAACTCGAGTTCATTAAATTTGTCCCTCTGATGTTCTGATTCTAGTACGTGTTGAAAACAACCTGCCATAGGCTAAAATAAGACATTAAAGAAGTGAAAGTACTGCTAAGAACACAGCCAAGCCCACGAAAGGTGGCACAAAGGGATCAATAGCAACACTCCCGTTTTAACAGCTCAGCGAGGGGCACGATTTATGCCACACTGTTTGGCGGTGATGTGTGAAATGAAAGCAATTCCTGCTAGATGTAGAAAATAAATCTTCCAGGTCTACCAGAGCGCTCAAGTTCGAGCTGGTGTGCCTGGGCTCACATCACCAACAACTGCAAAAGCTGAACTAGGTTTTAAACTGGAAAGAATTCTGTGAAATACAATATAACCTAATAAAGGAGGAGACAAAATCAAAAGGAACCCTTCTGGCAGCTGATGCTGCGAAGGTGGTTTAAAAACCCCTCATTATAGCAGAAAGCCCTATGGGAAGAGGTTGTCACAAATACTTGGACAAGGAGTGCAAACGAGTGGCCGGAGGCAACGAACAGCTAATACTTCTCAGTCTGGTTCTAGTGTTTGTCGGTCAAGGAAAAAGGAAAGCTGAGAGTCACGCTTTAGCAAGAGGCGGGTGGGAGCAGGAGCTGTCCCTCTGTGGTCCCGTGTGGTAACGGCACAAAAAAGCAGAGTCACCGTGGCAGTGACCTACCTGCAGAATTTCTGCAGTGCATTTCTGGAGTGACTTACTGGACGCATCACAGAGCTGAACCAAACATCACGATCAGCCTTGGTCTATTAACAGGTTAATCAGGAGAAATGAAGTGGTTTGCTGAAAGATGGGCAGGTCAGAAGAGCTAGGAGTATTACCCAGACATCCTGTGCTGCAGATTTTGGACTGCGTCACCACAGAGATCCATAAATCAAAATCCATTTTCACTTGGAGTCATGAGTGCCTGAATCATCAACCAAAGTGTAGTCGGACTCTTACCTCTGGCTCTGGAAGTCCCCAGGACCATCTCACTAGGCTCAAAAGAAACCACTGTTGAAGACAAGAGATGTGAACTCAGAAAACAAGTAGCCTGCACAGACTCTTGTGCAAAGTCAAGCTGCTGAGAAGAGTCTTCAGCAGAGCAGGAAGACTCAGGCATTTCTGGTCCAGAGGTTTGCCTGGTTTTCTCAGCGGTGCATGGATTGTCTCAAAGTGACGCTGACACAGTGATCTCGTTGCTGCACCAATGATGTGCTTTACACTGACGGAGAAGCAGCACAAACACGTCTGAAGTGGCCGATTCAGTATTAAATCCATTCAGCAGACAAATGCACTCCAGAGGATTAGCTCTAAAATCTCACCTCACAGAGGGTGTCACTTTTCTCGTGAACCTCTTGTTTGCCTGATTGAATGTCAAGTATGGACGGGCTGCTACAAGGCCAAACTCTTCCCTAACCTCCAACCCGCTTCTTTTCCGATAAAACGATTCCCAGTTGTCAGCTGCTTTTTGATAAATTCTAAACATAGCTATCAAATGATCCAAAATATCATTTTTCATGTGGTGTTAGGATGTTGTGAAGAAGAACATCTTCACCTTTGAATGAGTTCCTGAGGAGTGCTGAGCTTTGGTTTAACGCGGCTCCCACAGCTGTCAATGGCGAAGCTCCTTTGGGCTTAAATGGGCAGACAACTAGTTAAAGGGTAAGTGGTTCTCCAG
>NW_010409885.1:78797-86632 GCF_000710305.1 Buceros rhinoceros silvestris
TCCTGCTGACCTGATGGTATCTGTGATTTGTCTTCAGCTTCCTGAAATTCCTAACACGGGTTTATATCCCTTGGCAGTATTTTGAGCCTTCGGATGAACTACGCCTCGTGAAAGAGCATGGTTACTTGTTTTTTCAGGAAGTTAAAGATGGCCACGGATGTGCAAATACTGGTGCTCTCACTCCTTCAGGAGTTCTCAGTTTTCTGTTAGCAAGCCTCCCAGAAGAAGCTAGAAACACGTGAACCACCACTGGAGCTGTTGTTAGGTGAGAACAAGGAATAGCTGGTAGAAAACCTGCCTTGATCGTACAGCAGAAGTGTGAAGGAAGAGCCAGCACTTACATTCAGCATAAAACCTTTTCAGGCAGGTAGCCTTGTGCATGTGGCGCTTTTAAAAAAGTAAAAACGCCTGTTGAAGTCTGAAGTATTGGGAAAAAAAGAGGTAAAAAATTCCATATGGTTTTTCATGATTCCAGATTCGCCCTTAGGGCAATGGCTCTCTTCGAGGAACCCAGAGGGGCACGCTACAGCTTGAAACTGCGTTCTTAAGCTCTCAAAAAGTGCAGCTTTCCACCTCTCCCCACTCCCACAAAATAATTCCTGGTTTTCTCTGGGTTGAGCAGTGTCTTGGTCGCACCCATCCAGTGCAGACTGCCCGTGTGCTTGGCGCGTACGGGGTGTCTGCACAGGACAGCGCGGCTTTGTTTGTGAGGGGGCCACACTGCAAGAGTGCATCAGTTAAGCTGGGTAATGGATGGTCCAAGACCGGTCTTCTCCTCTATTGCACTGCTGCCTGAGTGGGCCCCCAATTACTAGGCGCGCCCTCCCAAAGCCACCCTGGGCTGTGGATGACCTCTGGCCATGCAGTGCACACATGAAGGCAGGAAGAGAATAGTTTTCTCATGAGGTTTTGCAAGCACCCATTGCTGAAGAGGAGAGCTATGGCTTGTAGCAGGTAAAAATGAAGATTGTCAGAAGAACCTCTTGGTCTCATGTTTTAGGAACTCAAGAGGCACTGGAGTGAGAGGGACTTCAGCCTGGGTTTCTGTTGCAAGTGAATGACCCAGCAAACTGCTGGCTCGTTTGAAACAAACCACGCTCAGCGTTTCCTCATCCCACCGCTGGATCTTCCTTAATTAGATGTCTCTTTAAGGACAACGGACATGCAGCTGGCTGCGGCGCCGGTGGTTGGCACCCACGCAGCACGTCCCTGCCAAGCAGCTCACTGCTGCACCATGTGTTCCCAGGGAAGAAAAGGTCTGGTTGGATGGGAGCAGGTTTTGTCGCAGAGTGCTCATTCTCTGCCCCTGGGAAACTTACTGCAAACACTGGTTAAGCTCATCACATGCCCAAATTGAAAACTGGCGCCTTCTCATCCAGTCTTGGATTCAATCACTGAAACGTTATATCTGCTTTTCTACCAGTCTTTGTAGAAGGGCAGAAAGAAAGCAAACAGCTCATTCTTGTATTTAATTCCCTCAGCTTTCGAGAACTGAAAACAGTGCTCACTGCACTGTGATTGCAAACCTTCCTCCAGGGATGCGGTCGCAGCCTGCGTTTTCTCAGCCCCATGATGAAGGAACTCTGCAAAATAAAAGCATTCTTAGTGCAGAGCCATGCCTGAGAACGCTCGTTAGACTGGATCTTCACATAACAGAGGCAGAGGCAGCAGAAGGGAACTCAGTTCTAAATACTGGACTTTTTGTACAGTTACATAAATACAGCAAATACAAACCTAATTACTGATAATTATGGTAACAGTTAAACTGTTATACTGGTAACAGTATTAAAACTCTGCCTTAATATTTACATACTCCTGATACTAAATTATTCTCAGCAACATAGCGTAGAGTAATAAAAAAATCCCTCAGTCTCTGTCATAAAGAGTTTCCCCCTAAACACGGGAAATTGTCTGGCAATCAGCAATTTTGACATCTCCGTTTCAGCAGACACCTGAACACGTGGCCTGTAGCGGCACTAAACCATGACACAGAAGACGCGAGTGTCTGGACCCGGGCACTTGGCAGGGAACCTTGTTTAAGCAGGGCCTTAAACGTGCGTGCAAACAACAAGGAGCCATCTGAGACCATTTTGAAGTTGCTTTTAGTGCGTTTCTTCTTACATTATTTCTAAATGAGATGATTGTTTGCTGAATTCCTTCTCAGAAAAGAAGAGCTGTTGGGCTGACATTTTCCTGTGCACCTGTGTAAAATCTCGTCATAAAAGAAGTGCCTTAGTTTATCAGGCTCTTTGCTCTTCCTTTTGTATTTTGAAACCTTGCTAAAACTTCTCTCTGCTGCTCGGAAAGGAATTCATACCTCCCCAAACACTCATTTATCTGAGCATGATTTAATATACTCCAGTCGAAGAATTCCATAGGTAAGGACGTACCCTCCACGCGAAGCGGTGCCATCTCTCTCGTGCTGGTTGTTTCTGAAAAGGAGAAAGCTCTCTCTTAGACTAAAGCATGAGCAGGGGGGTTATCACTGTTGAATCCAAAGAGTAATTGGAGATCATTGCATTTATTCCTGATAAGGCAAAGCTTTAGGCAAATAGATCCCCATTTCATTCAACTTTTTCTCTGTAATAAAGACTTGACCAAAATCCTTTTCCTAGAAAGCTGTCAAATAGGATTTTTTTTTTTTTTTTTTTTTTTTTTTTTTTTTTTTTTTTTTTTTTTTTTTTTTTTTTCCAAAGGCTGCACAGGACAGAGTGGCTACACAGAAAGATAACAGCATGAGCCAACACTAAATAAAAGTGTTTCATTCAAAGGAATTTTTTTCTATTAAGAAATATAATCAGTAGCCTAGAATTATTGGAGATACTCGGTGAGCTAAAATTGAGTCTGTTTCTGTCAGCAGTGTTAAAACCAGCACAACTTTGCTGTTAGCACCTAATGATTTCCCCTTTATTTGTGACCTGCTGGAACTGCCGTAATTTATTTTAGAGCCATCTGATCCCGGTGAAAGACCACTGGCTTACCCAAAACATTTTGATTCTTGGCTTTGATGCAAACTTTCCTGTGGCATTTTCTTTTCCCTTCCAAGATGGAAACCAAGTCACAGAGCAGAGGGGGGTCTTTTTTCCCTTTCCAGCTGTTTTTTGCATGATTTAAGGGGAAATTTGAGCTAGTAATATGTTCAGTTTGTCATTCCTGCCAGTGACCTCAGTGGGTCAGTGAACACCCCGAGTATCCCCCGTCCATTCAGGCAGCCGAGAGCCTCACAGGGTTGGTAGGAGCCTCCTGAAAAAAAAAATTCTGTCTATCTAACTGCAATTTCCCTGTTGTGGTCCCATCTCTTGCCTCTTGCCCTGTCCCTGTGCACCTCCAGGGAGAGTTTGATCCACCTTCTCTACACACCCTGCTAGGTATTAAGGACAGCACAAAGATCTCCCCTGAGCCTCCTCCTCTGTCATCCTGAGCTCCAGACCCCTCACCACCTTAGTAACCTCTCCGGGACTTGCTCCAGGATGGCAATTAGTCTGCTCCCTTATTCCCTCCTGGTGTTCACCCGAGTAGAGTAGATGGGAAGGACACGTGAAACGGAGAGTAGGACAGCCTGCCAGCCCGAGTGCCGGAGAGCCCCCAGCTACGGCTTCGTTCTTGTCGGGTCGAATTTGATGCCAGGGGAAAAATGCGGCAGGAGGAGGCAGCCCATCAGATGTGTGTTATTACCTGTAACCGGAGAGGGACAGGAGGAGACATCCAGCCGGTTCAAGGAGGAGTTAATAGGTGCCTTCACAAAGCACTCAATGGCGTCTTTGTCGCAGTTGCAGAGGAACAGTTCACAGGGATCCCCAGACTCTGGAAACAAAATAAAAATCCGAACAAGGTACTGTTGAAATATCTTCTCCTGCTGTGACCTCCCTGCAAGGCTTGTGTCTGTATTCCTTAGTGCAAACCTATCTAGACGGTGCTTCTTCAGCTTTAAACACAGTCGAGTGGCACGGTCCAGCACAGCTGGTTTGGGAAACACCGCCCAGTGTGTCCTGGCACGCAGGCAGCAGACTCCTCGTCTGTGCAGTGAGGGGACAGGGCAGTGCTTCGCCGCCTTTTGTTTTTCCCATGGCAAATTAATCCCAGCTGATATGGACACCCCACAGATGCCGTTAAAACATTCCTCCTGTCCTCAGTAAGACGTAGTCCCCAAGCCAAGCCTTTCATGTGAGATGTGTGTTGCTCTTTATAAAGGACGTGAAATGATTTCCCATGAAATACTTTTCCAATCTCCTACCTTTCTGGGTTTTTATTGTTCAAAAAAAAAAGACCTTTCAGAGCTGTCACACTTACGCTTCACATTTTTGATAGGGACTGATTTTTTTTTCTTCCCTTTTTTGAGTTTTTAAAAATTCTTTCTGATTATTAAGCACAGAAAGAGCTAAAAAGGCACTTGGACTATTATAGATTGGCCTAAATAGCAAAAATGGTTTTAATTTGAAATGAGAGAAGAAAACTGGGTGAAATTGCTGCTTAAACAAGCTGTAAGGGAATTAGTTTGGGGATTCTGCTCCTCTTTGCTGATATCCTCAAATCATATTCTAACATATAGGCTTTTCTGAGAGTTAATACTTGCTGGAAAATCACATTAGACCTGATGAGGTACTCAAGAGCCCCGCTCCACACTCGCCAGGACCGTGGCAGTTCTGCTCCTGTTACGCTGGCACGGCCTCTGCCCTCGCTGTTGGTACATTCTATCTGAGAAGGGTGTATGACCCCGTGGACAAAAAATCACATGTGTAAAAACCAGGCCTTGAAGGTGTTTTTCAGGTCTTTCCCCAGCATCTGCTGCATTTCTGATGTGTGGAGATACGTTACGCAACGCTTCGAGGGCCTGCAAAGTCAGGGAAATCTCAGCAAGAGGCTCCCTGTTAGAGGAGCCCTGGCAAGTTTCTAGTTATTTGAGTCCCATTTTCCTGCCTCGCTGGGCTTTGATGCCTCTGTCTATTCTTATTTCCGTTAACCTCTGAGCAGAACACTTGAAATCCCCATGTGGAGGTGGCTTCTGCTTAATTTATCTATGACTTTTGTTAGATAGACCAGGAACTTCTTGGTCATGGTGGGGCTCCACTCCTACGCTCCTGCGGTACGTTAATCTCACCACAGCTCAGGTTTTCAGTCGAGCAGCTGATGTCTGTGGAAATCTTTGAGGGATCCCATGTGCACTCCATCTCCATTGCTTCCTCATAGCATTTGCGGTGCTGGAAACAGCAGCTTGAAAGTGAAATAACACAAAGTTCACACAATTTTGTTTCAGATCAAGACCAGACTGCAATGCTTTCATGCTGCTCTCACACAAAAAAACAAGATTCCAGAAGAGGAAAAGAGGTCCGCAGTGCGGTCTCTAGGCACAAGGAAGGCTGAGTGCTGCTTTTTCCTACGTCAGTGTAGAGGGGTAAGCACAGCTGGATGCAAAACTCCGTGGTGGGAGCAGGTCTGCATGTTGTGGGAGACCACACTGAGATTTCTTTCCTTCTGCGGTACCTGATTCCTACAGCTCAGCTCTAGAGGTCTCGGCTGCACTCCTGCCCCAACCCTTCTCTCTGCAGACTTGGAGAACCACAGAGGACCTGCACTCATAGGGCCTGATGTCTCTGCAACGCCTTGTGACTCCGTGTCTCATTCAGACTGTATAAATACGTGCACTTTCATCCTCTGTTTCTGGTACTTAATCTTGTTTGCCACAATCTGTTTTATAACCCACCGTTTAGCCATGGGAAGGGATCGTGAAATATTTTTCTCACACTGGAGTGAAGCAGCTTTCTCCTACTACCACACAACAAGGACAGTTAGAAACTTTGCATTTTCCCACCCCCCTGCTCGCATGCAAGCCCCAAATCCCCGCATGACCACTTCAGCTGTGAACAGATGACAAGTCGACTGAAAGAAGCAGCTTTTCGTCAATCCTCTCTTCTCTTCAGCTGTTTCTGAGCAGGCAAGCTGTCCACTCTTACAGCAACATCTGTGTGCACTGACATCAGCTACAAATGAAACACCAGTAAACGCTCGGTCATCATTTACCCCCTGTAAAATTGTTATGTAGATTAAGCAGGGACTTGCTGTTAGATCAGATTGCGATATCCTCGTTTCAGAGGAACGGACCCAGAACACGGGTCTGTTACTGACTTGCCTTTGGTCTTGACTGTGCCGAATGTGAGGAGGATGCTAACACGTAAAACCAGCATCTGCTGCCAGGAAGGGTTAGCTCATGATCGTGGTGCAAGGAGTTAACTTCAATTAAACTCATGTGGGATTAATGTTAAAGACACCGCCCACGGCCCTCCGTATGCGCTGAACCCACAGGAGGACACAAGCACTGCTGCCGGGACCAGAGCAGGGAGCAAACACCTGCCCCTTGCGGGCTCCCTTCGTTTAGGAAGCATTTAATATTTAATCTCTTACTAGATTAATAAATAATTACTACAATCTTCACAAGCAGGGAAGCATTCTGAGACCTAAGTGCGATCAGACTTTTGACTTGGTGATGGAGATCAGTGATGCTCAGGCTGCCAGCAGCATACGGGCTCGTGAATAACGGCATTATCCCAGCTGAGGAAGAGTCAAAGCCTAATTTCTTGCGCTCCAGTGTCTCTGCTGCCTGTTAGTGGTTTTGCTCCCTGGTCTGGGAGACTGCAGGGGTGTACTGAGGAAAGGTGAGGGCAAATACCATCTGGCAGAGAAGCCAACAGAGACTCCAAGCTATGAGAAAAAAGCAGCAAGTGTATCATCATGTGCTGTAGATTATGACCACCTTCACTTCACCTGCTTCCAAGCCACGCCGTAAGGTAACCGGTATGGGGTGCTGGTCCAGTTCACCAGCGGGTAGGAGTAACATGGGACTGGGCTGATAAACCAGAGCTGAACTTATCTTTTATAGGTCATATCAGATATTTAGGTTGCGAGTGATGGCTAGATTAAACAGAGCTGGATGATGTGGGACTTACCCTCTGAATAAATCTTCTATTTTTTTTACAACTACCCTTAAATCATTTAGGCAAGTGTTATGCCTTGGCTCATCAGTGCATGAGGGCACTGACAGCCAGGCAGGGTGGAAGAGGACATCTCATGGATACGACTTACTCATCAGCTTCATCCACTGGGAGCCCTTCCATCTCAAACCGGCAAGAGCAACCGTAGTCTTCAAAATCCCTGGGACAAAAACCAGTAACACACTTCATTTTGTTCACAAAGCTGAGCAGGGCAGGGAGGTTAGTAAAGATGGACTGTAACCAGGTGAAGTGAGAACCCAGGCAGTCTGCAAAGAGAACAGCCATCAAAACATGGTAACTGGAGGTGAGCCAGGTGTGGGTCACACCTGGGTGACAGTCGCGTGAACACAGAGCCTAAACTAGCCACTAACACAGGGACATCGAGCAATGCTTGACACTCAGCAGTATTTAGTATTTTAATAGTCTTTGGGGAAATCTACAGCCTCAAAAATCCCTTTTCAGTACACACAAAATCAATCTCCGCGGGATTTCTATGCTCAGGTACAACCGGAACACATACTCACCGAAAAATAATGCAACGCTTTCCACGTTTTGAAAGACTCCATTGAAGAATGTGGCATTGCCTAAATGAAAAAATAAACAGACCACACCTCTTTTTAAAAAATTAAATGACAAGAACCATCCCCAGACTGCCCCGGTCTTGCCTCAGTTGTCGAACCATGTGGAGAGAGGAGTTGCCAGCTCTTTGCTACCAGCACGCTTCCCTGCGATGCTTCTGGAGTGTGAGTGACTCCCCACTGCCATGCAATATTGTAGAAAGAAAAGAGTAAGGCATTCTTAATCAGGATTCTTTCAGGTGCGTTAAGAAGCTCTGGCAGGCATGCTGGC
>NW_010409885.1:86664-112526 GCF_000710305.1 Buceros rhinoceros silvestris
GTAAGTCATTCTTACGCAGGATTCTTTCAGGTGCGTGAAGAAGCTCTGGCAGAAATGCTGGCGGCTCCAACAACTCTTGGCCACCTACCTCAGCAAACAGATTTGAGAAGAAAAAGTTGTAAAAATAAAAATAACCAACAAACCAACAGCATACACTTCGTTACGCATACACGCCGCGGGCATTCCGATACCTTCCCACACTAGCAGGCGGATTTATCCACGCCAGGGAACACTTGCTCAGCTGCACCCACACCCGGGAAAGCCCAGCACCGTACTGGTAAGTCACACCGCCTTCAGCTCAAACACCGGTCCCCGCAGGACTGAGGTACGGCTAGCGCTGGCTCGTGTGCTGCTGTGCCCCGTGGAGCAGCAGCGCTTGCTGCGGTGAGTCAGTGGAATGGTATAAAATTGTTGCAGTTGTCCCAGACGTTTCTACTCCGTGCTCTTCACTTAACTGAAGTCAAGAGGTTTGTTTTTTCTGAGTCCTTACTGCCGATCGCCTTACTGCGTCTCTTCCTACCACTGTTTCTTTCTTAATTGCCTCATTTTCCTTTTGAAGATGCTGTGATGTATTTTCCACACTTTCAATTTTTTCTGTTAGCCATGCCCTGAATTAGGGTGAATTCAAGATATTTGTTCTCTCCCTCCCCCCCCTTTTTTCCTTGTTAATACCTTCTGCATGCTTTTAGGAGAAAATGCGTTACTTTGGATTTATTTAAACTTGGCTTTTCTGTTTTTTTCTTCAGAGGTAATAAGTCAAGGGTATTTATTGGCTCAAGGATCCAAAAACTGAAAAAAAAAAACCCCTAATGTTAAATTCACGGCATAGCTTGTGTCTCAGAATAGCTGGCATCAGGGAAACTGCCCGTTTTCTCTATGAGATATCCTGGGAAAGTGCTGACCGTTATCTTGCTTCTCTGTGGCATTTTCCTGTAAGAAATATAGGCATGAGTAAAGCGAAGTAGTGGGTTTTTAGATATAAGGATTAACTTCATGTTTAGCAAAGGATTAGGGGAAAAAAGGGACTTTTTAAAGATAGTTTATCAGGGCTTTCTGAGGATGCCTACTACTTTTGTGGAGTGAACAGGATACTCATGACAGCAGGGTTGTGCCTCCCGCAATTCATGTCTCAGGTTCAGTGGCAGAATCCAGATACGGGATTGAAGGAGGTAGGAAGAGGTGCTTCCTCTTACGTTGTTCTTTTCCTGAAAGTCTTAGCCACAGCAGAAATCTTTCAGATGAACAGCAATCCATCGGAAGTGTCCACTGCAGCAGGGCTAAGGGGGAGGGACTGCTCTCCACAAACCAGAGAAGGGCTCCCGATAAAGGCTGGCCCTTTCACAGAACTGGAACAAGGCTGTTGAAAGCTTGGTGACCATGAGGAGCTCAGTTTCAACCGAGATAACGGTGGGTCTTGCAAAATCGGCGGCATTGAATGCTGTGTATTTGTACCCATGCTTGCTGAAGAAGAGCTGCCTCTTATTTTCTGGCTTAAAGCCTGTATTTGCCCTGCAATGACAAACACGCTTCCCCCAAGCCATGTTCCACCAAGTGCCTCGGGGCGAGGTTTTCACACACAGCGTAACACCACGGCCCGGACCCAGTGTCTGTTGGTAAACGGCTGTTGGCTCCTTACAGCAAGATTTTGGAAAACAGGAGAATCCCGTTGTGTTGAAATGAGGCAGGGGAGAGAATTGATAAAGCCCCATTACAGAAGTGCTGGAAGTTGTGATTGCTCCAGCGTCCTTCACTTGCGCTTCGTTCTTCTCAGCAGACTTAATTTGTGCACCCGATTAACACATAAATGTTTGAAGTTCCCCTGGAGAAAAATCTCACCAGCTTGGTAAACCTTTGGCTCTTCTAATCTTTCATTACAAAGAACGATATTTCTAATTGTCACCAAGTCAAGATCAATGAACCAATGTCTGCTAACAAGATTGCTTAATTTTGTTTAGATTGTGACTCGTGACGGGAGAGACAAAGAGAAAATCCTTTCTGGATGAGTTACCCTTTTTTCTCCTTTTGCTATTCTGTCTTCTGGGGCTGTTGGTTCTGGGTCGTTCCCTGTAGAGCTTTGCACTACAAAAATCAATCCTATAAACCTCAGAAGACCCCAGGGAGGCAGCTTCTCTCACCTTTCTCTAAAACCTGAAAAATGGCTTGGCACATGCACTGAGGAGACTTGTATGACGCGTCAGCTCTTGGGCTTTCCAGCAGTGTATCTCTTCCACAGAATGTCCTTCAACATTCAGACGCCTGTAAAAGTGTTTCTGTACCGTGTCTGTGATTTTGCTACTCTGACAAGGATTTTCTGAAGTGTTACCTGAAAAAGGCCCATCAAAAAAGCATCAGTGCACCTCCAGTTGTTTTTCGCAATCATGACTGAAGAAGATGTCGTAGTACAGGGCCATTATAATCCTTGGGGACCAGAAACCTTGATGGTGCTGGGGAAAGTCAGGGTGCAGCAAACCCAACGGCCTTAGCTCCTCACAAAGATGCCAGTTCATGCACAGATATTTGCTTCTGTCTCAAAGCAGAGAACAGCAGAATAGATCCCACAATAGATCAATAAAACCAGTAATTCTCTCCAAACACAAAAATTTTACATCTTTGTTCTCAGATTATGCTTCACTGGGGGAAAAGAATCTACAAACTGTGGCATGGCCTTTTGAAATTTGGGGGAAAATCTCTTTCAAATGTTGTCAGAAAAATTTCTGAGTGGCCATATACTTCTGAGTGCCCTAGAGATCATCCACATCTGGGGACAGAGTACCCCTCTGTTTTTTATGAATAAATGGGGTAGGTATTTTGGCACGTGCTCCATCACTGCAGGGAAGTGCTAATACTCTCACTGATCTCTATCCGTGTAGTAGGAGTCTGAAGGTTCAGCTTTATCAATATATTGTAGCCCACGTGGTTTCCCAGACCTGTTTCTTTACTGACTTCTAATGCTCACATGCCCTTAGAAGAGAGGCAGCGGGTGAAGTCGAAGTAGGTCAGTGTGGAGTTTTGTCTAAGCCAAGGTGCTGAGCTTTCTTTTCCCTTTAGAAATAACCCCACGGAGCTCCCAGGAATGGTATTAGACCTTCTAAGAGTCCTGCTCTTCCTGCACCCCACCACTCTTGATGACATTCCGACACAGTGCGGGGACTGCAGGAATGTGAAAGGTGTGCCTGTCCCTGTCACTGGGAAACTCGGTCACCCATGACAATAAAATCTGAAGAGTTATATGAAGGAAAAAAAAACCCCTATTCACAGGAATATTTGCAGGAGGAACTTCAGCTGAACAGGAGTTCTACTTCAGGACGCACTGAGTGGTTTGCAGATTAAGACAGTAAGCATGTATTTAATGAGTAGAATCTCTCTGTATAAAACTTGTAACTTTTATGGAGCCTAAAGGGCTTAAATAATGGCCAAATGCTGGAAGAAAGGAACTTGCAATTTTTTTGTTACATTTTTAAGCCCACTAGTTTTTTCTTGCTTCACTACAATTGCTGAGAAAAAGATGCTTTATACGTCCTCCATAGATAAACTTATCTAAGAGCATCTGGGTGTTGCGCAACCAGGTTTGAGGGGACAGAGGCCGTGCTTCCAAAGCACCGTTTCCAAATGCACCTACGTAAAATAGGTTTTAAGCATGAATGTCAAATAGGCATAGAAATACACTGCCGCTTACCGCTGTACACCGCCATTGCCACAGACACCAGCAGAATTACCATCATTTTTCATCAAATCCGAAGTCAAGAAAAGGTCCCACAGCAGACTGGTGTGCCTGGGGAGTTAAGTGAAGCATTAGGCAGAATGTTGCCTCTTGAGTCTGAGAGTGGGAAGACAGCTTAGAAAACCATCCTTTTGTAGCCTGACCATATTTCTGATTGATTCAGTTCAGTTTTTACCCTTATCACAGGAAATGCATATGTTACAGCAATGATGAGCCTTATGTATCCTTCAAATTTTACGTGTCCTCTACAAACCTGTCTAACAATACTTGTTTTGATACAGCTGTAAGTGCATCAACAGGCTCTGCCAAACTGCCGCACTCAGGGGAAGTCCGTTCAGCAATAAAAAGGTGTACTTGAGGTTTCCTTTGTTTTGCAAAGTTTTCACATCTTTCTTGATCTAACAGGACGTTTGAGCAATTCTTCACATCATTACATTTAAGCGCAGATATTGTGAAACACTCTAAATGAAGAGACGTTCTGGATTGAACGTCTGTTGAACCCAGTTAATCTGCAATCCATCATCTCGGTTTGCTTCACACTGCAGAGATCTCTCCAGCTTTGTAATCACACGCAAACCTGTGTTGAGACCGACCTAAAGCATCGTTTACTTTCCTAAAGATAAACACTATGTTGCTTGGAGATCGTCAAGGTCTGGGCGTCCTTACAGAGGTGTGTGTAAAGAATTCTTCTGAAGCTAGAAGCCTTGCACTAGTATTAATTAGATGACAGACAATAGATGGGGTTTGATCTACAGTCACACTTTACCCTGAATTCAGAATGATTTTCTAAGTCAGGCATAGAGATTTTACAGCCAAATAAATTCGGGTGTATTTATCAGTTTTCAAAGCTGTTCCTATTGCTGATTATCTGCTCACTGAAGGTCCAATATGGCATTAATTTCTTTTTTAAAATCTTGTACTACTTCATCAGGCAGTGAGGGTATAAATCTAACAGCTCTGAATATATATATCCCAAATCTCTTACCTACAGCTCCACGGTCCCAGCAGCTTATTCTACTCCGTGTTTGCTCTGACTCCTGCGCTACGGAGCACGTCGAGAAAGGCTTACCTTGAGGATACTATGCGAAAGCAGCTGGATGGAGAAAAAATGGATTTCAGCAAAGTCAGTGCTAAGTTATTTATACCTGCTTGGATATATATCTCACCCATGTGACCACTTCCTTTATCAAACCAACTTCAACATTTATTAATTAATTCTTCCATGAGATTCCTTAGAGTCATTATGCCCATGGTGCCTCTTGGTAATATAGCTCCAGCCATGTAAAGGATCTATACTGAGAAGTCTCTTCTGCAGGTGCATTCTTGGCTCTAATTAAATAACAATCATCTCCTTGTTATTAATCACCCACAAAATCTCTGGGGCATGTGAATATGGCTTTAATAACAGCAAGAGGTAGTGTTCGGCGATGAAGGATGAGTGAAAATTTATACAGCTTTAAACACTGGCATTCCTCAGGGTTAAGAAGTCTGCTCTTGTCTATCCACAGTGGCTCTGATCCAAGGTGAGTGAAACCCAGGGGAAGGCTGAGTCGTTGAGCTTTGGGAAGGCTTCTCCATGTTGGGAAGATGTGCGTTCTACCAGGGGCAGACAGAGCCACCCTTCAAAGATGCCATCAACAAAGGGACACTGTCCACCGAATTTTAGCACAGGCAAGTGAGAAGTCTGACAATTGAAAACTGGAAAATTGTTACGTGTACAAAAGGTTCCTCTAAGGCCCCGTGAACTACTTTGTCTTCTGAAAGGCCTTTGACACCGTAAGAGCCTCACAGAGAAGCTGTTGATGTATTGGCTGGATGAGCCCAGTGAGTTGGGCTGAGAACTGGCTGAACGGCAGGGCCCAGAGGGTGACGGTCAGCAGCACTAAGTCTAGTTGGAGGCCAGCGACGAGCAGTGCTCAGCAGCGGTCAATACCGGGTCTAGTCTTGCTTAAAGTTTTCATGAGTGCGGGCAGGGTGTACCCTCAGCCGGTCTGCAGATGACACAGAACCGGGAGGAGTGACTGATACGCTAGAGGGTCATGCTGCCATCCAGAGGGACCTTAACAGGCTGGAGAAATGGGCCAACAGGAACTTCATGAAGTTCAACAAGAAGAGCAAAATCCTGCACTTGGGGAGGCACAACCCCGTGTACACGTGTATGCTGGAAAGCAGCTCGGCGGAAAATGACCTGGGGTACTGGTGGACACCAAGCTGAGCTTGAGGAAACAGTGCCCTTGCAGCAAAGAAGGCTAAGGGTATCCTCAGCTGTGGTAGGCAAAACATCGCCAGCAGATCGAGGCAGTGGACCCTTCCCCTCTACGCAGCACTGGGTGAGGCCAAAACTGGCGTCCTGTGTCCAGTTTTGGGCTCCTCAGTACGAGACAGAAATGAGCAAACTTCAGACAGTCCAAAGAAGGGCCATGAAGGTCATTAAGGAACTAGAGCAACTCCCTGTGAGGAGGGCTGAGAGAGTTGGCACAGTTCAACCTGGAGAAGGCTCAGGGGATCTCAGCAATGCCTACAAATACCTGAAGCGAGGGTGCAAAGAGCACAGAGCCAGGCTCTTTTCAGCGGTGCCCAGTGACACCACAAGAGGCAACGGGCACAAACTGAGACACAGGTGGTTGCCCCTGAACATGAGGAAACGCTTCCTTCCTGTGTGACCCAGCACTGGCAGAGGTTGTAGAGTCTCCCTCCCACTCTTCTCCTTTGGAGATGTTCCAAAGCCTACTGGACGTGCTCCTGGGCAACTGGCTTTAGGTGGCCCTGCTTGAGTGAACCAGGTGTCCTCCTGATGTGCCTTCAAACCTCAGCCGTTCTGTGACTCTGTGATTCTATGTTGAAAGGTAAAGGACAGGGTGCAGTCAGACCACTTCTGCGACCAGCCTTATCGAGGAACTTTATGGAAGAGTGAAACATGGCAGCAGTTATGCCTTAATTGTATTAAAACTAATTTTCATGTGAGCTTTGGTGATTCCAGTGGGAGTCTCCAGGGATTGCCCAAAGTGCATTTTTACTGCCTTGATGAACATTTTCAGCCTGACAAATCAGAGTGGCCTTGTCTGGCCCTCAGTGTCCTCTGAGATACCGATTTGTCTGTATGCCACCATCATTTTCTGTACTTCTGCACAGAGGCTTTGCAGGACACAAACCCCTGGAATCTGGGAAAACTTTGCGTGTTTTGGAGGGCTGCCAATGTGTTCACTTTTATCACGGAGCCTTGCTTTCACATTCCTTTTTTTATTTCGTGGGTTTTTCTCATTAATTGTCACTATTCTCCCAGGAAAGCCAAACAGTAAGTCTTGAGCAGCTGTGACAAGAAGGTTGTCATCCAAGACAGGTACCATTCATCCCTTCTACGTTCCTTTCCCCAGACACCCACAACCATGCGATAACTTCTAAACCTCTCGCCGTGAACTCGCTCGGGCAGTAGCTCTTAGCCCTTTCCAAGCCCTTACAGTGGAGATGGCTGTGACCTACCCCCAGCGCCATGGCTTGGGAACACCCTATCGCCCCTGTCCTTTAGCATGGAGATCAGGGCTACAATGCGAAGCTGGTTACAGTCATTAAAATAATAAGAAAAGAAGCTTTTAAAAGGGAATCTTTTTCAAAAGATATTTTTCTTTTCATATCGTCTTTTTATTCAAACCTAAAAAACCTCAGAAAGTCAAGTTGACTTTAATCATTGTTTTCTCTCCTTACGTTCTTGTTTTCATGTTCTTCCTCCTGAGTTCTCAAAAGACTTAATGATGTAAAAAATGTAAGAAAACATATAGATTTTTTTTTAAATCTTCAGGCTTTAAGATGTTTTTGTGAGATTTAAAAGCAACAGTTGCACAAAGGTGTAGTTTGCCCAGCTCTTCACCGCAGAACTCATCCTGCCCCGGGTGAGGAGAGGTGCTGCAGAGCGAGACCCCTCCGCAGCACTGCAGAACCATGGCCACGTTAATATTCCTGACTCACACATTCACTGTATCAACATTCCTACTTCTTCCACTGGCCTGACTTCCAACATCACCTGTAACAGCCCCCACTCCAGTCCATCCTGCTCCTTGACATGACCATCATGCTATGGGACACACCAATGAACCAAATTCTGGAATAGGGCTGCTCCATCCCGGGTGCAGAGGATGGTGCCACCATCCTCTTTGGCTTTATATGACTTTGAACATGTATTTCTTCAGTGAGACACCGATATGCACCCGCTGTAGTGAAAATAACCTTCTTTTACATACTAGTGGCTTGGTGACGTACTTCGGTTTGATAGTAGCATCGTATTGCTGCAGTGTAACAAAATACAGGATTGTGCAATTTTTTGGCCTGTTCTTCCCTTTTTTAGAAGGCATTTAGTTCACCAGAGGTGTACATAAGGGAGAGGATGACTCCTGGTGAGCTCACACAAATACATCACAGTGAGAGCACAATAGGTGTGAAAATTGCCATGGTCGAGCTCTGCATTAGGTGGGTTGCTGAAGTAATGGGAGACTCTTGGTTTGGAATTACGTTATCTTAACTGCAAATAAAACTAGAATAAACTATTTGCGTTCACTAGCCCGACATATGAATATCCTTCATAAAACAGGATTTTTAAAAGCTTTACAATGTTTTTATTGCAGTTACATCCCTTGTATAAAATACATCTGTTTTTACACATTATTTTTACAGTGGTTTGCAGAAAGACTCATTTCTAGGTTAACAGCTGGTTAATAGCTTCTCTTGTTACAATATTTGCAAGAACACGTTGCATCCTGATTTTTACACTGAGAAATGAGACAACTAAAATTGCCACCGATCTTCCAATTCGCAGTAAAACTCCTCAGTGCTCTAGACTGACATACAGATGTTTCTAAGGCATTTTTGTTTTAATGCTGGAAGAACACAAGAAAACTGTCATCAGAAGAGGGTTTTTGGAGGAAAATATGAGACACATATATGAATGTTACACAATGTTGTTTTTTTTTAATCCCTTACAAAATCGTTATCAGATAAAATAGCTGTCTGGTGAAAGACAGATAATACTGTGGATATCTAAAACTTTTTGTTATACCTTCAGAATAAGGTAGCTAGAGATGCCAAGAGAAAATATACTTACTGTGGGAGTAAGCAACTCTTTTGACTCTTCCACAGACATAACTTGCATTTTTCAAGAACCAGGAATAGTATTCAACACAGTCCCTGCAGATGTAGGGAGAGTTGTTAGGAGCAGTGGCTTGTTATCTTTCACCAGCACAGCTGTGTGCCCGCCACAGCGCTGATACTGAGTATGGAAATGAAGAGCTGGAGTCTGACCTCAGCGGGGCCATTAGGCATTTGGAAAAATTCAGCTGAGCTTTTTTCACTTAGTTTGAATGCTGGAAGCCGGATCAGGTATTGATCGGTGCATGGGTGGCCCCTTTGGGTCTCAGGCAGTAGCCACAGACTCTCAAATATAATAATATAAGCCTTGGTGACTGCAAACTGTCCTTTGAAACAAGAGATTTCGAGAGAGAGAGAAACTAGGGCTAGGTTTTACCTCATGGCTTCCTTTCTGGAATATCTTCTCTGACCAACACAGAGGCACAGCTGGAAAAACCTACACAGCTCCATCACGCAGAGATTGATCTTCTGCGCTAAGAGAGTGACGGGAGGCGCGGTCACGCGGGACAGTTTGAGAATTGCCTGTGGACACCCTAGGAAAAAAACACAACCCTGAACTAGTTCCGATACCTGTCCCATTAAATTTCTTGTGATGCCTTATCTGGGCTATGAGAATAATAAGCTCATGTAGATATCTGAAAATCAAACCTGAATGAGGCAGGTCAGTGAAAAGAAAACAACACACAGCTTGGCGGCCGCCTGAGTGAGAGCACAAATGTTCTGTTCTATCTATTATCATCAGTTAGGTAAAACCACATTAATTTTATTTATCAGGAATGTAAGGAACAACTCCAAGGATGTAATTTATTTATAGCTACCTGCTCAGGTGGAGGTTCAGTTGGCACTGAAGCATCAGTTTTCCACAGGGAAAAACAGGAAGACAAAGAACAGCTCTGTACGCTTTTTAATGTTTGATATTTCCTATATGCATACGATGATCCTTAAATGAAAAATTCTGGTCCCATATGCTTCCTTACACCTACCCTCTAAAGCTGAATCCTAGATTAAATATGACTGAGCTAATAAACAAACAGACTCTCACTGCTCTCTCCACCACTTTTTTTTTTCAGCATCATTAAGAAAATAAATGTGTTTTATGAAGAAGATATGGCTTTCTCTCTGAGCATCTCACCATCCGTCAGTTTTCCTCTTGTTTCTAGTGACTTGAACAGCTAATTTCAGCCCAGTTTTTAAGGACAGGTAGAGATCCTCTGGCTAAACACATTCCTACAAGTTTTTTGAAAATTGACAAGTAACTGGGGGAGAAAAGGTGAATTTTTGCCTGCACTGAGAGGAAGGTAGGAATCATTTCTCCATTTGACTATTTGCTTGCCGGGAGCCAGCTGGTTAATCAGTGTTTTTTCCTTCAGGTCACTGCCATTGTATTACTGTAACTCCAGAAGAAGGCAGGGAAATGGTGTAGCTGGGGATGGGCTCTTCCCCTCTTTTGAGCCAGCTAAAAGGAAAGTATCTAGTTTATGCTAATCACTGAATCTTCTGCAGTCAGCAGCGAGAGAAAGCAACAGCACAGAATAGGGGACGGCAGCTCCTGACAGAGCCCTGGATTGCTCTGTGCTTTTCCAGTGTCAGATACAGCCTCTCGTCAGACGCCCTTTCTGTCATAGAAAAGAGAAAAGAAGGGAAGGTGAAAACGGGGGTAGTTGAGAAGAGGTAAAGGCAAAATGGAAGCTGACTGCAGTTTTGCAGGAATTTTCTTCATTATTTTAAGAGAGAAAGCTAACATTTCTCCAGTCTTGCCTTCTCCAAACCCTTGCCTGTCACATATCAACTGCACCTTAGCTAACAGTTGTGCTACGATGAGTCAGAATCAAAGGACTTGCTAGGAAAACAAAAAAGAAACGGAGTATTTATAATATGCTAAAAGGCTACTGGGGCATGGCTAAATAGGTGTGGAACCCCCTCTCCATTGCATATTTAATAACTGTGATCTGAAGAGGAGATGCTGTGAGTGAGGGCAAGCTTTGGGTGACTGCAGTGAAGCCACCCGCCCTGCAAGGCATCGCACCTCGCCCTGGGGAACTGCACGTGCACACGGTGTGTTGTGCCCTGCAAACAGCAGTCCTTCCGAGGGGGTCCTCCCCCACACCTGCACTCCAAAAAATAAGGAGCATCCCTGCAAATGCCATGCTGGAGCCTGAAATACAGCCAGGGACCAGGCGGAGAGAGGGCACGTTTTGCAGGATGGGGCGTGTCCCCCTCACACGCACCTGTGGGAGCGGAAGAGCCCGACCGTGCAGAGCGAAGGTGGCTGCGGCGTGATTGGCAGCTGGCTTTTCCCTTGGTGAAACTAGCAGCAGGTTTGGCCCCGTGTTGGTAACCAGCCTTACCTGGAGTCTAATCCCCTCCGACAGTGTAATTGCATTTCCAGGTTCACATGTCTCACATACTTTGTAGCTTTGGGCCACCTTATGTTATGCGATAGGAGAGGTTATGGAGGTTAAATCTGCAGTAATGAAATTCTGTTGAAATAAGCTTGAGTCATCTAGTGCTGACAAGAAGTTTAATACAAAATGACATTCATGGGCAGGAGGAAAATAAAGGCACTGCCAACCTGAAAGAGATCACTATAAACCTATTTATTTCTCTTCTGCCAACACTGACCCAAGATAGCAGGAGTCACGGAGGAGTAACAGGCAACACTTGCAGTTCCCCAGTTCACGGCCCCCTCAGAAACCTGTTGGTGTGTCAAAGGCACTACACAAATATCAGCCGTAATTAGTCAGGGATGGGCAAGAGGCAGCCCCATTCCTCTTCATCTGAGCAGCGCTGTCCACCTAATAGCATTTGACAGACCTTGAATTTTGTTCCGCTCGATGGCAATTAAAAATGAATGATTTCTTGCTTTACTAAACACTCTTCATACCAATAACCAAACACCAGAGCATGCGGCAACGAGGGTTTAATAGAAATGGTCCACGCGAAGTGACGTTAGAGTGGCTGTGAATAATTAACGCTTGCAGAAGGCCACCCTCAACACATCTTGGTCTCCACCAAAGTGGGTACTCACCATCCTGCTTAACGGGACAAATGCTTGGCTCAAGCTCTGTGTTTTGCCGGCAGAAATTCAGCTTTGTCTAAATGAGAACTGAATGACTGCAATTTAGATTGGGACTCACCCACGTGGGAAAGAGAAGTCAAATAAAAAAGCTGAAAGCTAAACAAATGGCTTTGGTTTTCATTTTTGACAGTCACTTAATTTAAAATGAATGATGCATTTACATAATACTGTGTTTATTTAACATTGAAACTCTCTTTCAATTAATGTTGTATTTAATTTTGTTTGAATTGGGTCGTATGCTCACACCATATTACTGAAATTGAAATTTTCAGTGCTTTATATCTCCTCTAATAGATTTATACTGGGAAATGTAATTTTTTATTCAATTCATGAGTTCCTACAAATTTGGATAGAAATGAAAAGAAGAATTAAAAGTAGGAATTTATTTCAGAACTTTTTTTTCTAAGAATTTTCTTTCCTAAGAAATTGAGTCAGTCAAAAGAGGCCAGAAAATGTAGGAACCGCAGCTCCCTGTGCGTAGCTTTGCTGTTATCTATTTGAAATTACTGTCACGGACAGAAAAGTGACCAATTCTTGCTGCAGTCAACAGACTTTTCCATTATTAACTCAAAGCCACAACGGTCTGATGCTGATATCAGATTTTTCTGCCAGTGAAAAGCGATGTTACGGCTGCGGTGGGTAACTGAGATTTACAATATCCCTCTCTGCATGCTCTAATGTGCACCCTTGCCTGTTTCATCCGTTGGCATCCCATTTCTGTGATTTAAGAAATGGTTTCCTGGAATAACGTCTCAGTCTTCATGTGGATGCCCTTCATTGCTTTGCCATCCCACTGTTCGATCGATTTTCCCCGATGCCTGACTGATACACACGGGTAGAGAGCCTCTTCACCGTGCTTTCTGATGGAGAGGCATGTGGTGACTCTCCGTTCCCTGGTCTCACCGAAATCCCTATTTCCTGGCCTTTTCAAAGCAGGCTGGTTCCCATCCTAGGTTCTCCAGGGCCTGTAGTATTGCCCATCAGCAAGTGGCACGTGAACGAAGTCTGGACTGCACACCACAAGTCCCATCACACTCTCCAGCACCCTGCAGTTGGGAGGCTGTTACTTAGTCCTCAAGTCTACCTCCCCCAAAGCAAACAAGACATGCAGAGAACTTGGGGTTTGTGCAGAATTTCTGATGGATGAGAATTATTGTGGCATATTCCTCTGCTCTCAGTCTAAATAGGAAGAGCTAGTTCATATTAAATTCTTCTTTTCACACCAAGGGCATCAAGAAATCAAACTAAATTCATGCGATATGCCATGGGCTCATTTTCTTCAGCCAGACAACGTACGTCAAGGGGGTGAGCTGAGGACTTGGGTATTTTGACCACTTTAAGCAGAAGTGAGAGGAGAGAAAGATCAAAAAAGGCTCTTTGGCTCCGTACCTCTGCGGTTCCAGAAGCCTCTTACATAAAAAGTGCTCCTTGGCTCAGCACCAGTGAGTCTTCTCCTTGGAAATATGTCCCAGTAGATACTTTTTTCCCGCCATGTTCTCAGGCCTCCCAGGCAATAGGTTCTTCTCCCTCTCCCCTGACAAAGCCTTTCTACAGGACTTGTGTTTCTATGATCACCTGATGCTGTTGTCTGTCTTTATTTTTCATGGTCAGTGTTTTTAACTCTGATAACATTATTTCTGAAAACAAATGCCCCACGGAGTCTTAACGCTCTCAAATGTTTTCTTTTCTAATAGCATGAGTGAAAGACAGTCAAAAAAAAAATAGAAGACAAGCAAACCAACAGATGCTGATAAACTCAGCTAACAAGGACAGGACTAGGAACCACGAAAAACCTGCTCAGAATCAGCAAAAGCTACAAAAAGTAGCAGCACAGGATCCTGGCCTTGGGTTGCTGCAATATGCCCCAGCAGCAAAACCAAGGGAAAAAGCGAATGACACCAACTATGTGTTTATTCCCAGAGACAGGAACATTGAAGATTTGTGAAAGGACATTTCTCTGACTCAAGTATGTTTATCCCCTCAAAAGACCCCCCTTTTACAGACAAGTAAAGTTGTGTTGGAATTCAGCAATGAACTGAGAGAAGTCCGTGTTCGAAACACAATTAGTGATTGTGAGATTAGCAGGGAACGCAGGCCAGAACTTGGATTTTAAGCCTCTGAGGAATCCCGAACTGAAAGCCGGAGGGTTGCCTGTATGGAGCCAGGGAGCTGGCTACACCCCTGATGCTCCGGGTCAGCTCTACTAGCAAAGGACCACAAGGCTGCAGAGTTCCTCTTTGTGCAAAAACCTGCTGCTGATGCTTCGATTTCCACTTTGCCCCTCCTGTTTGGACAGGCTATCCACAGCAGTTTTCTCTTACTCAGGTTTAGTAGGAACCCATATCAAAGACTTAAAATTTCCTTCAACAACAGTAGGATGGTAGTTTATTTTTCCATGTTTCCTATCAATCCATCAGAAAACATACAATCAGCACTCCTCTTTGATCTCCTTGCGCACCATCCTTCAGAATTTGCAGGCCTTTATTTGCTCATGTTATCAGATTGTTTTGTTGTCCCTGGATGTCCAAACTGACCTTTGAAAAAGCAGTATTTGACTGGCATTTCAGTTCTCCTAATATCAAGTCCAAAGGATACTGAAGAGCCCTGCGATTTAGTCTGATACATTATCTGTGCGCTGTGCATCTGTGCTTCCCTAAATCACAGCGCAGAGACACGAGCATTTCCAGCAGTCCCTCCAGCAGCCCTCACCACCCAGCACGACTCACGGTCCCACTCATCTGTGGTAGCAGCAGCGTTAACTCACATGGGTAACAACAGCCTCTTCCCAGAGAGTCCCCGAGCGCAGAGCTCCGCCATGGCTCTAGGATGCCAAACTGCAGGACATAGTCCTAATGCCAGAAAACATGGAATTGAGCCTCCTGCTTATTCTGGAGAAGTGGGGACCATTTTTTTCCTTTCTAGTCTTGAGCTGAGCACCAGCATTGCCCCAGCATCATGCACTGTAGTTCTCAAACTGACCTGAGGTAGCAACCAGATTTCTATGCCCTCTCTGGAAAGATGCTGCTGCACTGAACAGCAGATAATCACAATCAGAGTCTGTAGACATGCAGATCCTGTCTGGACGCCAGAACAGACAGTCTGGATTTTCCCTCCAAATACAACCGCAATATGAAATTATAACAATACTTTTGTGCTTTCCATATTAGTATCAAAGCTGGGACATATACACCAACGTATCCCTCAGACTGACTTCCTTAACTACCAGGGTCATGGTGAGTATTTAACCAGGAATGACGACGCACCTGCAACTTCAGCTGTACCTTGCCCACTGCTCAGCTGGCCAACTGGCTTGGTTTCCAGTGTGACCACTGGGAGCAAGCACACCAGACTGGGAGTGGAAGGAGCCCAAGACACTGAAGATGTTTAGAGCATGGGGTGCCTTTTATCTAGTTCTAGGTGTCCACGATGTTGGTACCTAGAGCTGAGTTAGTTGTCTTCAGACTCCAAGCCTGGCATTTGTGGCTGAGATTTATTCCCGTGGTACACCTGAGCTCTGCTCCTACTTTACAAATCTGGGTGTAGGTAGCCTGGGCTCAAGACACACAGACGTGCTTAGCATCCGAAGTAGGTGCTGGACTCTCCCAGAGTTCAAACTCCACTCCCAGCACTGAATCAGGTCCAGTTTTTCAAAGCATGTAATCTCTTACTAAATACTTATCTGTAAATATAATTTTGCTGCCAAGGTATGTGATACTTAGAAGTGGGATGGCACATCATCTTATATTAACGATTTCTAACTCTTGATTTTGGTGCTTAAACAGAAGAGCTGAGCTTTCCTGAAAACCTCCTGATAACGATCCTCTAGCTAGAGAGGAAGTCTGCAGTACCATAAATTCAGGGCAGTTCTGGGGAATTCATGTGGTGTGGATTGAACTTAATCACTTGATTTGTACCAATAAGGAGATTTAAAGCATGATACTTTTGGAATGAACTAAGTTTGAGATTCTCCAATAACCAACCCATGAAAACCGACACGTGGAGTACATTGTAATGTACACGTTAATTCCACCACCACAACAGAGTTTGTATTTTGAATGTGTGATAGTGAGTGATTCACAAACATGGAAGCAGTCCCTTACACATTTTGGGAGTTCTACATGCATAAGATATCACGTAAATTAAATTCTCCGTGGGAAAATTTGCGTATCGATATAATTTAAAACATGCTGCTATTTTGCTGCATGAGGTGCAGCTACTTACTGGTAGCTGAGTGAAGTTTCAGTGTCACACCAGGCCTGTGGGGTGGCATAGACAGAACCGAGGAAGGCAAATCTGAAGGAAGGAAAAGAATATAACTTGCCCTGACATCTTTAAAACAAAACAGGAAGGGTGAATGAAAGAATAACAGAACAGGAAAAAAAAGCTGGTCACAGACCACCAATAAACACTTGTTTATTGATGTTGATGTGTAAATACATTCACAGTTGCCTGTTTCTGTAGGTATTATTTTCTATTTCCTAAATGTGCCGCTGACACATTTTGTTATCACCCCGGATCAATCTCACCTGGCTCTGTTTGCATCGGTTTGGTGGTTTCTTGAGGAGACTCTGTCTGCATCCAAAACGCGTACATGTCAGCTACGGGGACAGAAGGACACGTTCTTTCAGGTGTCGTTCAGGATATCTGCTATTAACCTGTCTGCTGAGAAGAACTGCTGTATATGAGATGGCTCAACAGCTGCAGCCCCCCACCCAGTACTTCCAGTGGCATGTAAAAATGCCAAGATGAAAAAGGAAGGACAAAGGGTGTACAGTGCTAGCTCTTGGAAAGTCCATAGTCTAGGGAAAGGAAGGATTTAAAGATGACATATTCTGTGGAGACCAAGAGAAGCAGCTCTATATTGCTCCTCTGCAGGTCTGCTCACCAAATTTGAAGGAAAATGTGAGGGAAGACCTGGGTGGCAGAAATGCCCCTAGGGAGCAAGACTTCTTTTTTCCCCCAAGGACAAGAAACTACAGGATGGAATCTGTAACTGATTTTTGCACTTCTGCAATAAAGAATCGACTCACTAGTGACCCAGAGTGGGTCTCCCTGAAGGGCCTCCCAACCTCCACCTCAGAGATGTGGTTTCAGCTGTTGTCCAAACCACACTGCTAGCAGCATGAGGCAGGCATGAGTCCTCCTGGCTGTACTCACCGCGGCTGGGCTGCAGGGCTGGCGACGGTGCCAAGTTCCCCCCAGAGGCTGGAGGGGGTCCGGTTGTGCCTTGTGGTCTGGAAGCATTCAAGTGTGCTGACAGAAACCCTGATCCTTTCACTCCAATCGTCTTTGGCCATGATGGGAACCTCGTGGTGGGGATTTCCTCCCCTTTCTGGGCAAGAGGGATCCTGGTAGCTGGAAAAGCTGGAGAGGCAGAGAGAGGACACCAGCAACGCACCGTGGGTGCTGGTGCCCCACAGCAGCAGCAAGTGTAACACACCGGGTGACAATAGTACCTAAAATACTGCCAGAAAATCTCATCTTGTCCTCGAGTGCTTCCCCTGGCAGGTGAGCGGCCACCTCTCCAATTCGTTTTGAACATCGAAACATGGGCAGTGACAATGATGTTGGAAATTTTAGCTCAGAACATTTTAACATGCAAGTTTTCATAAACAAGAGAAACTGAGATGTTCCTGAAAAGTGTGGGGCTTTTTCTTCACGTAAATTATTGTTTATTTCCTAAACTGCTTCACCACAGAGGAAGGAGATGAAAGCTCTTGTTTATGCAAAGGGGAGCAGGCAGGTGCTTGGGGGCAGATACAGGAATTTGAGAGCTGAAGATATTTTGTGGCAGGAATGACACTTGGGTCTAGAGGAGATAATAGAGGTTGGAATGTGGTTAGGCAAATCAAAAGAGCTTATAAAGACACAGCAGCCTGACTGGGGAACACGGGACAGTTTGCTGTAGAGAGATGCAGCTGTGGTAACAGAGAGGTATGGAGTCAACGTCTTCTACTACGTGCAAGCAAGTGCGAAGCCTTGCTTTTTTGGCTTTCAAAATGAGGCAGAGTAGCACTTTTCCATCTTGTAGCCCTGTGGCGAAGGGAAATGCGTTGAAGTTTATGAAATGCTCAGCTACTCACAACTGAAGGCCATATAAAGTCAAAGAGAAAAATACAGAAAAAAATATAATTAAAAAAGGAGAGAAAACAGCTTAAACTTTTTGCTGTTGTTGTTTAGAACCACCAACCAATTTTTCTTTTCTTCTCTGCCTCTTTAAAAAACTTCTTTCTCCAATAAAAGCCTTCTTACAATAGTTTTCCTATCCTCCAGCTATTCAAAGCATTACTGACACGATCTTCTGCTGGTTTGGACAAACTTTTATCCTGCTCGGTAACTGCCATTCACCACGGCAGTGCTGTGCCATGAACACACACGATCACTCGTCAAGGCATTGATCAAGGAGACCATCAATTTAGGTCTGACAATATTCGCTCACTTTTAAATGTCCACAGATATGCTGCTGACAGATCCATTGTTTCCTTTGGGTCTTCCTGTAATTTCATGAAACTTGAGAAAATTGAATCTAGGTCTTTGAGGTATGAGAAGACAGGATTAGAACGCTCACCATCCATAGAATATTGAGTAATAAAAAGGCAAGAAATCAGGTGCTGATATAATAGAAACACCTTTGTCTTTTTTAATTAATTTGTGTCTTTGATGGTTTTTTTAATAGGAAAGAAGTGTTCTTCAGCTTTTAGCACAGCTAAACTTGCCATCGATTGCACCATCTGCCTGTTTTAACCAAGCACTGAAAACGAGAAATAGTCAGGGGTAGCCATGAGAGTTGAGCACCTGAAGTGTGCGCGTAAGTAATAATAAAGGTAGAAAAAAGAGTATTTTAAAATATTTTTAGGTTATGAAGATGAGGTATTCATTGCAAGTGCTGCCTGGATGTGGTTTTCACTGGTGTTGCTGTTCCCTTTTATTCCCCAAGATGCACTTACCCAGGTCAGAAGAAGTGTTACTGGAAAACGTGTAATTAATAACAGGAGACTTCTCCAGCATTTCCCAGAAGCCAGACAGATTTCTCCCTGCAAACAGAAATACTCACAAATACCGAGAGAGGCTTGTTTCTAGTACAAGTCATCACTGAGAGTAAGCAGGGCAGTATTTTGGCGTGAAATGGTTTCAACTTTTACCTGTCTGCCCTGTCATCACACAGATGTAGATACAGTCTGAATTGTTGCTCTGACGCACTGAAAGACAAAAAATATGTAAACCAGATCATTGTTGCCAGTTTTCATTATATGATATTATCTTGAACAGTTGAGAACACAAACACAAAATAGTATGTGGCAACTGCAGCTGGCCAAATATTTTCCTTCTGATCTCATTTTTGACAACACCCCTTGAACCAGCAACAAATCCAGATGCTAATATTTCTAGAAGAATTGTTTCTGTCTAATTAAAATTCTAAATTACAAGTACTTTTGCACGGAGAAAGAATTCTTTACATCGTATATCCCATAATTGTTCTTTGGAAATTGTAATTCCCCGAAATACCAGTATTTAATAATAATTCCCCAAACTTTCAAACCAAACATAGCTGCTCTATATTTTATATGTAATCGTTATATATATGTATCTTGGTCCTCTAAGGAGACTTTGTTTACAACTGCAGTCCATGCTCTGCAAGAAGATTGCTGCTGAGTAAGAGCGATAGGATTTTACACACCTTTCTACGCTTATTTCTGTGCCAGGAGTAAATGGGACAAATAAGACAATGATAATGTTAAAAGGAAATGCAAACCTGAGAGGATAGAACCGGATTTGAAAATTTCTGTCAGGTAACTGGTGGAGTTTCCAATAATATCAACGAGTAAAGCTGTAAAATCTAGACAACAAAGTAGAGAAAGTTTATGATTGAAACCACATATTCTATCATCTGTGCTAGAGTCAAAAAAATCACTTTTATATGTGACCATATTTTGGATATATGCGTGTACCTGACCTGCTTAAAATATTCTGAAGTTCGAAATGTTTCTGCTGCGTGGGATTGGATTTAAGAAGCAACCAGAATACTCTGCAGAAGTATGCCACAAAGTTGATAGCCAAAATCACACCGATGCGCCTAAAAGTAAACTTAAATGGAAATTATCTTCAAGAGAACGATTTAAAGTAACGCTCTACTTTACTTAAAAAGCAGCAGGACAGCTAAAGCCCGTAGATTTTGCCTGCACTAACTGCCCATCTGCCAGGTAGGACCTTCCAGGAGGGGTCTGATTGTCTTCCCTGAGGTCTGCTTCAGACCTACCAATGACGTTGTTGTAAGCCCAAAAATCGGCTAGTGGTGGCGTGTCAGGTTCTAGCATTAACAAGTCAATGTTCTCACTTAGGGAGTGACGGACGTGAGCCCCGTGTTGGGCCCTGAATTTTAGGATGATGCTCTAATCACCAAGATAGTCTGGATTTGGGCAGAAAGGTTAAAATTTCTCCATTATCCTCCAAGGCTTGGTTCCCTGTGCAACAAGGCTGGTGAGACACACGGGTCCAGAAAAAGCTATGAACACCATCGTGGTCACGTGTGCGGTCGTCGCTTAGAGGGTGTGGGTTCCGGTCCCTAGCTGCTGCGCTACTCTTGATAACTTACATTAACTAGCCACAGAACCCAAGTGCTCAGACTTGCCCGAGAGCATTTTACGCTCCATTAAACAGCTCTATTATTTTAACAGAGGGGCTCGTTGAGGTTACTGGAGTCTACTGGTGCAGAGGAGCCCATGTTCATCTCCTGTGGGTTATCTCAGAGGAGCGGCAGTGCCGAAGGTAGTGAATCATCCACGGCTGGCATGTCTCTCCTGCACTGCTCTTTGTACTCGAGGAGGAAATGGAGGTCTTTCTGCCGAGTAAACCACACCGGTCTCTTGCCCGATGGCTCCATCCCAGACTGGCTGACTGGGTGCAGCCATCCAAGGCTGAGTTTGCTGAGTGACCCACAAGGTTCAGAGCAGCCGCTTGTTATGTGTTGCGGCTGTGGCCTCAGTCAGCGTGGTGATCTTCCTCCGAAGGATGAATCCTGCTGACTTCAGGTTACAGCTTTCAGCCCCAAAGGAAATAATTCAGCTTAAGCACGTAAAACTGCCAACATCTCCTGTGTACCCACCTGTCAAGTCATTTGTCACGTTGTCCAAACAGTAGCAGTAATGCATAGGGAACTTGCCAGGATCAATGTTTTTCACGTTAGAAACTGTAGGGAGAGACAGAGGAGAGTCAGTTCCTTGATGCACAGGCACTGCGAGGGGAAAGGCTCCCGTGCGGAGCACAGCGCTGGGGCACTCACTGTTATAAATGGTGACTGACACTTTGTGGAAGGCAAGGGAGCTGTGAGATGTGATGCTCAGCAAAGAGAAGAGTTCTTTGGTACCTGCAGAAACACATGCCCGTACTATCAGCAGTTGGAACAAATTATGAGAACAGCATGTTTTCACTCCACTCATTTAATTTCTAAAAGACTCCTGAGGTGCTGATACTATACAGCTGCCTGAGACTCAGTTCTGCTCATTTCCTCTGGGGAAGGATCATTTGTATTCCTTCTTCTTTCTTTCTTTTTTTTTTAAATTCAAACCTACACTGGATTATAAAGTGCTTTCTAAAGGCATCCCAGAAGTAATCACGTTGTGTCTATATATAAATGCACGCTAATTCCTAAATTCTTCAGGGCAACCACCTGCATTATAAATGCGCGAGGGTGACGTGCTCCCAGAATCACTTCTGGCGGTGGATGCCACGCATTCATGGCTTCTTCTGCCCGCCCCGTTAGCCGTTTATCTCACTGACCGCCGAGAGCTGCCCAGCCTTGTGTCGCTACCTCTGAGCGCCGTGTCCACCATGCCGTTCACCAGCTCCGTCAGGTTGATAGCAGCCAGATCCACCGACCTCGCAGGCAGCTCTGAAAAAGAGGAGGTCTCTGAGCAGAGGCTGCACAAGGGTGCAAGGAAACGGCCGTTAATGCCCTGCTTACATCCAGCAAAACTCTTCCAGAACGGGAAAAGCACCACGAGCAGGTCGTGTATCAGAGTGTACCGAAAAACCTCTGGTGGAAAAATAAAGATGCCAGGAGTGTGGAGAGGAGTCTGGAAGACAGCAAGATGGACTGACCAGAGAGTATGGGTTCTGGTCCCAAAGTTTAGGTCTGGGCCAAAGGTTAGGTCGGGCTTTACATCCCTCATCCCCGGAGCGTGTCCGTGAGGCTGCCGCTGCGGCCGGGCCGGTCCTGGCGTGCTGGTGCCCTCTCGTGCTGGCCCGTGGGAATTTACTGCCAAAAGAGCAGCACGTCGCTCTTGGCAGGTCGCCACCGGAGGAGAAAGTGCCTAGGAAACGTTCCCCCTTTCCCAATGCTACGTGGCTATGGGATGAAAATACGGATTTTTTGTGCTGGTGCCCTCTCGTGCTGGCCCGTGGGAATTTACTGCCAAAAGAGCAGCACGTCGCTCTTGGCAGGTCGCCACCGGAGGAGAAAGTGCCTAGGAAACGTTCCCCCTTTCCCAATGCTACGTGGCTATGGGATGAAAATACGGATTTTTTTTTTTTTTCAGCTCCCTTGATGGCTATATTGCTATGAGAGAATAAATCGACTGTATCTGAACCACACTTTTTATTTTAACATTTTCTCTCTGTTGATGTTGCTTATTTGTTTTTCCTGAGTCAAAATTTCCGAGGATTTTCTTTTGCTTCCAACCCACAGCCACGCGGGAGCAGAGCAGTGTGGTATCTGCGTGTGTGCAAGGAGGAAGGTCTGTGTGTGCATGACAGAGAGAGGAAAAACAGAGCAGGGCAGAAAGAGAAGCAGAGAGAGCTGAGAAGAGAACAAAATTGAATTTGGGAAGAAACAATTTTCCAGTGATATCAGTATTGTTTTTAGCCAACTCAAAACCAAGCTGCACCTCAGGGCTGGAAGCAGGGCTTGCCCTCAGCACAGAAGAGAGAAAAGGAGCACAAAACGGAACGAAGAGCTGGGAAGGAGAGAAAGGAAAAAGAGAAAGCAACATTTTAGATTCCAAAGTGGCCAGTGACCTGGGTAAGCCCCGGGCTGGGTGAGGAGCCCTTGCTGCAGTGGAGGGTGGGGGTTCACAGGCTCTGCCGACACCTCCATGCCCAGCACAATACCTCCCATTCCCTTTAACACCTCCCCACAGGTCTCCCAACATGCTGCTTGTTACCTGCGGTAGCCAGCACTGCCACTTGCTTCTCTTTCTTGTTTTCTCTTCTTATGCATGAAGCTGCGAAGTGAAGGAAGAGACTGAGAAGCAGTTTTCCTTGTTGAGATACCAAGCAACTCTCTGTTGGATTACTTTACTGCTCTTAGTCATGATAGCTCAGAAACTGATGGACATCACGCTGCAAAGTGAGCCACTGAGTATGCACAACAGCAGCTGATCGAGTGCCTAAGAATAAGGATGTCCTAAAGGACTGGCCAGGTCCTTTAGCAGCCAGCTGAAGAAAGAAAACAGACCAAATATCTGAGCTCTCCCCATCAACTTACAAATAGAAAGAAAGAAAACAGTAGCAAACTGTTGTAGAGATCTGCGCTAGGCTTGCACAGACATTGACCACAAGGTTCATCGTATGATAAGGCCAAATCTAAACAAATCTTCACAGGCTGCGTCCACATTTGTCATTCAGAGCAGTCATTCGACTCGTTCTGCTCTCAAGAGCTGTGTTGCAGGAGGAATGAACTAGAGCTGGGCCCAAGAGATGGAACTCGCTTTCTGGGATTTCCTCAGCGACCAACAAAGGCAAGGTGCAGAGCAGAGGTTTGCACATTGCAGGACAAGTTGAAGAGCAGGAGTTTGGTGCTTAGGTTCCCTATTCCATCAGCGGAGAGTTAAGTGACTCCAAAGGCTAATCCAGAATGAGCTGGTGCTAGCAATCACCAAGCTCCCTTGCCCCTCTTCAGCTTCTCAGTACACCCAAGCTCCCCAGGGAGAAGGTCTCTCCTGGGAGCTGGTGCTGAGAAGGGCTCATCTCAGTGGTGGTGATGCCCTGCTCTGTGTGCTCTGCCCTAACGGGCAGAGATTTCACCAGGGAATAGCAAGCCTGGGTTCAGGGTCCTCTGCAGTACGATAAATCTGTAGGACTGGAAGCAGTGGAGGAAAGTGGAGATGTGACTCCACAGTGTGGCTGTTTGTACCTAAACTGATGAAATCTGGGTGCTTGTCCTTAATCATACAAAAATGTATGCCTCGTACAGAAGGCAATCCCTGGATACATTCTCTTTCTCCTTCTCTCTTTTATATACATAAAGGAAAAATACCCTGTAGACAATTCATGGTACAAGGCCTGTCAGTTGTGACTCCTCACCCAGTGCTAGTCAGCTGCATTAACAACCCATCCTGAGTATGAGCTACGTTTGAGCTAACAATCTAGGTGGTAGGAGCTCTTCCAACTCTTCTCCCGCTTTCCATATAAACCTTTTTGACTCCAGGTTCATAGCATGGGATCCAAGAACAGATTTTGCCATCATCTGCTCTGCCCTGCTGCATCCACCAGCCCTGGAGCTCCCACTTGTAGCCTTGCCAACAAAGGGTCAAAGAACCAAGCCTGCCACAGAGGTGGGAATGGGTCTATGGGAGCAACTGGAAAGGAGACAACTGGGTTATTGCCCAAGGAGCACCAAAACGTCATCCTTACCTGTGCTGAAAACCAGAAAGAGACACAGAAATCCTAGGCTCATCTTTGCTGCCACGTGCCAGCAGAACCACTGCATTACGGACTCCGACCTCCAGCAGGTTTGGTTGCTCTAGGAGAAAGAAATACTGTTTTGGTGGTGTTAAAGCTTGTGGTCATGTATGATTTTGTCCAACCCCTGTCCCAGAATGATGTGACCATGAAAGAACCAGTAGCTCTCTAGGATGTAGAGAAGAGATTCAAGGTATAAATTGCAAAGAACCAGAAATCTCACAAACAGAATTTTCATCTACATGAGGGTGTCACGGGCTTAGTATGTTACTTTTGATTTTTGAGTCCTGTGTAACTCTGGCTTTGGTGGGACCTTGGTAAGGTTGTCTACAGAGTCTGTTTCTCTGGCAGGATGACCTGTGCCCAAAGCACCCTGACGTGTCAGATGCCTACACCCTTTTATTCCTGTACTATAAGTGACTGTCTCTGGAAGATCTAAGTTAGAGAGAGCCATGCTTCACGATAATAGCTGAGTGTCTATGGGCCACAGACCTCTCCCTAAGCACATTCCTCATGGACCGTGTCCAGCACACAGGGTGTGATCAGGCTATGTGGCCAGAGCTGTCAATATGTGCACCAACCCAAGAGAAGCCAACATGAAATATGGCCAAAAGCCATGCTGCCACCATACTGTCCCTGTGACATAAGGCTGATCTTAGCTGGAGGGTCTCTGCTGCCCATACAAGCAAAAAAGTCCAAACCTCTGCACTTTAGGAGGATTTTGGCTATGTGGTGAGCAAGAGACAGACCTAGGGGGTGGGAGGAGAGGACATCATCTGCCTCACTTTCAGTCTGCCTCTGTACATCAGTGGTCAGTGCTCGCTTCAGAGTGGGGAGACTTGATTTCCAGCTCATGCTTCAAGGAACATGGGCTCTTCTGGGTCACCAGTCAATCATGTCTGGACTAAACCAGAAATCCTTGGTAAGGGTATTTCACAGGCTGATGTGCAAGCACAGCTGTTTTGCAATGGTTGACAAGTAGAAGGGTTGATAGACTGTAGGTCAATTCCTGTCAGGGATCTAACTCCATTACTGATTTATTTAAACTGGCCCGGAGCTGTTCATGGTGGCAGGATGGGGAAAATCATCTGACAGAGGACTGGGAGCAGCAGGCCAGGGCAGGGGCTAGAGACAGCACTTTCCCAAGAGATAGAGAAGAGGCAAGAAGATTGACACAGGAAGGCTCTGTCCTACCAAGGCATCTTATGGGGGGGAGGGGGGGGGGGCGGGGCCGGGGGGGGGGGGGGG